>NC_041389.1:76268286-76289338 GCF_002162155.2 Triticum dicoccoides | reverse complement strand
CCCGCCGGAGTAGCCCGCCGCCGCCGCTGCTAACACATGTTCCGAGGTAGCCGCCGGTTTTGGAAAAAAAATGTTGTTCGTTTTTTTGAAGACCGAGATGCGTTTTTTATTTTTTGATCGGTTTTATATTTTTTCCCGGTTTATTTTATTTAGCGGACGTTCGTCCGTACGTTCGTTTTAGCAAACGGTTTTCGTCGTTTAGCCGCAGACAGCGAACGTTCGTTCGTTAGCCTGTTCGTCCGTTTTTCTTTTTCTCGGATTTTCCGTGATTATTTTCGATCGTGATTTCTGATCTGATTTTCGTTCTAGTATAACTTTTCGCTCGTTCATCGGAATCAGGCAATTCAAGCGCCTAGAGTTTTGTCTTGAAACCCTCTTTCCGTTTAACCAACTCAAACAAGTTTTCGCTACTATAAAATTTGACTTAAGTCCAAATTAGTAAAGGAAGCTTGTTTCTTTCGTTGTCTGACTTTCGTTGCTTCGTTTGATTTGATTCTTTTTGCAAACCGGAGTTCTTAAGTTGAACTTTCTGGTTAGATCTCTTATTTGAGTTTTACCTGTGCATTAGATGAGTGCTTATTGTATGCTTGTTTGTTTGCGATAGAGTACCCGGAGTGCGCCGCTTGCTACTTCGAATCTCTAGGTTTCACGGATCATCAGCAAGGCAAGTAACACTTTGATCATACCTCTTTACTACCCAATTTTATTGCATTAGATCAATTCTCAAACAATTGCATGATTAGGATCTGATTAATATGTGGGTTCTGGGAACTAGATGAGGTAGAACCTATTTCTTGTTTTATCATCAAACCTTTGGGAGTTACTTCTACGTTTGCTTATACTGCCATGCTATGCTAGTAGACGTGGATTGGGTGAGTGTATCCATGAAAGATATGAGATTGTTAATTGATGGTTTACTTAAGGTGGCAACTTAAATTCACATCTGGGTGGACTGAGGCACCTGGGAAACCCAGTGTTGCCTCTATTTTTGGAAATCCCGGGGTACCGTGTGATTCTCCTATGGACCGCCACCCAGGCTCAAAGGGATCATGAGATTATTCATGCTAGAAACTTCCGTGTGTAGCCGCAAGCTACTATGGGCTCTAGCATAGTGATTAAGTCATGTGAGCTCTTGAAGAGGTAGACTAGCAGATGTAGGGGATGTAGGTTGGTACTGTCTACCCGGAGTAGAGAGTTAATGCTTCTAAAAGACTGTGTCTCGGTCATCCATTTCTCAAACACCATGTAGTGCGAGAAATCAAGAAGAGGAGATCGAGTCTTGCAGGGAAAAGTGCGCAAAACTCTGCAGAGTGTATAAACTAATCATGGTTAGCCGTTTCCCCGGTTATGGACGTTTTGAGTATCTAGTATTTGGATTATCATGTGAATCTCATCATGTTACTTAATTTAATTTTGTTGGGTTAATGATGATGCTTAATTGAGATTGAGTTGGAGTACCCTTCTCAATGTTTAGCAACCACCATGATAGTTAAATAAAATTTATTCCTTTGTAGTAGGGAAAAATTGGTTTTATGCAAAACTGTAACCCTAGAGCTTTCCACCAGCCATATATGCATGTAGTATAGCATATTTCTGTTCATTACTCTCTATGTGTTACATGCGAGCATATTCCATGTGCTGAACCATTTTCGGGCTGCAACGTTCATGTTGCAGACTTTTCAGACGACGAGTAAGGTGCCTCAAGTCGTGGTCTTATACTCAGTGATGCCGTTGTAGTTGATGGACTCGCTTATCTTCCAAGTCTTCTGCTGTTATTGTTATTAGATGGCCTTAAGCCATATTTATTGTAATAAGTTCTCTTTTGAGACATTCGATGTAATAAGTGTGTGATTGCTACTTTGTTATAAATCCTTGAAGTACTATGCGTGTCAGCATTACCGATCCAGGGATGACACTAATGCATAGAGATCAGGCTGTTTGAGGTCTGGTCGCTACAATATGGATATGGATTAGATATTGTTCAACCCGGTCCAAACCCGACCCATTGCCATCCTTAGAAATATATCTCAAAATGGCTGTGGAAATTCCATAATAGGTAGGTATGGTGGCTGTTTTGAGGAAGGTATATGGTGGGTGTATGGCACCGGCGAAAGTTGCACGGTACTAGAGAGGCTAGCAATGGTGGAAGGGTGAGAGTGCGTATAATCCATGGACTCAACATTAGTCATAAGGAACTCACATACTTATTGCAAAAATCTATTAGTAATCGAAAAAAGTACTATGCGCATGCTCCTAGGGGAAGGGTTGGTACGAGTTAACCATCACGCGATCCCGACCTCCACACAAAGGATGACAATCAATAAATAAATCATGCTATGACTTCGTTATATAACAGTTCACCATACGTGCATGCAACGAGAATCCCAAACTTTAACACAAGTAATCTTACAAATCCACAATTACCCACTAGCATGAATCTTATATCACCATCCTTATATCTCAAAACAATCATAAGGGATCAAACTTCTCAGAGTATTCAATGCACTTTATATGTAAGTTTTTATTATATCCCTCTTGGATGCCTATCATACTAGGACTAAATTCATAACATAAGAAAATTACCATGCAGTTTAGAGAGACTCTCTAAATAATATGTGAAGCATGTGAGTTCAACAATTTCTATAGAATAAAGCCACCACCATGCTCTAAAAATATATAAGTGAAGCACTAGACAAAAATTACCTAGCTCAAAAGATATAATGAAGCACATAGATTATTCTAATAAATCACGATTCATGCATGTACCTCTCAAAAGGTGTATACATCAAGGATTGTTGTGTCAAACTAAAAGGCAAAGACTCATGTCATACAAGACACTCCAAGCAAAACACATATCATGTGGTGAATAAAAATATAGCCTCAAGTAAAGTTACCGATAGACGAAGACGAAAGAGGGGATGCCTTCCAGGCATCCCCAAGCTTAGGCTCTTGGTTGTCCTTGAATACTACCTTGGGGTGCCTTGGCCACCCCCAAGCTTAGGCTCTTGCCACTCCTTATTCCATAGTCCATCAAATCCTTACCCCAAACTTGAAAACTTCACAACGCAAAACTCAACAGAAAATCTTATGAGATCCGTGAGTATAAGAAAGCAAATCACCACTTTATGGTACTATTGTGAACTCATTATTTATTTATATTGGTGTAATATCTACTGCATTCCAACTTCTCCATGGTTCATACCCCCCCCCCGATACTACCCATAGATTCATCAAAATAGGCAAAAACGAAATAAAAACAGAATCTGCCTAAAACAGAACAATCTGTAGTAGTCAGGAAACTTCGTATACTTCTGTAACTCCAACAACTCTGAAAAATTAGGAAAACGTGAGAAATTTGTATATCAATCTTGTGTAAAAGATTCAGATCAATATAACGCTTGTGTGAATTATGAAAATTCTTTTTCTGGGCGCAAAAGTTTCTATTTTTCAGCAAGATCAAATCAACTATCACCGTAAGCCATCCCAAATGTCTTACTTGCCACAAACACTAATTAAAACACAAAAACACATATAACCTGTGGCTAGATGAATTATTTGTTGCAAAATAGCAAGGAAAAAATATTGTATTGTCTCCCAACAAGCGCTTTTCTTTAAAGCCTTTTAGCTAGGCATTGATAATTCCAATGATGGTCACGTAAAAGAGAAGAATTGAAGCACAAAGAGAGCATCATTAAACACGTGACAAACACATCTAAGTCTAACATACATCATATGCATAGGCATTTTATAAGTTTAACATGTAGGATCATAAGCAAATTCAACAATATAGCTATCACAAAACATATTCTCAACACGATTCACATGCATGCGAAGTTGACACTCTTCCAAAATAGTGGGATTAACGTTAACTAAAGTCATGACCTCTCCAAACCCACTTTTATCAAAAAATTCATAGGATTGAACATTGTCCAAATATGTAGGATCTAAAGTTGAAACTCTTCCAAACCCACTTTCAATATTATTGCAAACATTATTATCAAGCTCATATGCCTCATGGGGCTTAAATAAATTTTCAAGATCATAAGAAGAATCACCCCAATCATGATCATTGCAACAAGTAGTAGACATAGCAAAATTAGCATCCCCAATCTTAGGGCTTTGCATATCATTAACACAATTGATATTAATAGAATTTATAATAACATCATTGCAATCATGCTTTTCATTCAAGGGGCTATCGTGAATCACTTTATAATTTTTCTTCTTTCAACACTTCATCACAATTTTTAGATTCACGAATTTCAAGCAAAACCTCATAAATATAATCTAGTGCACTCAACTCACTAGCAATTGGTTCATCATTATTGGATCTCTTAAAAATATTAGCAAGTGGATGATGATCCATAAACCTTTTGGTTCTGATTTTCAATAAACACACAATTATACCAAGCGAACGAGCAAAACAAACCAAGTAAGACATAAGGGCAAACGAAAAGATGAACATAAGAAGGGCGAAAAAGGCAAAATTTTCGAAAATCGTTATAGAAGTGGGGGAGAGAAAAACGATAGGAAAATGGTGAATATTGTAATGCATGAGATGAGAGTTTTATGTGAAGAAATATGCCCTAGAGGCAATAATAAAGTTATTATTTATTTCCTTAATTCATGATAAATGTTTATTATTCATGCTAGAATTGTATTAACCGGAAACTTAGTACATGTGTGAATACATAGACAAAACATATAATCCCTAGTATGCCTCTACTTGACTAGCTCGTTAATCAAAGATGGTTATGTTCCTAACCATAAACATGTGCTGTCATTTGATGAACGAGATCACATCATTAGAAGAATGATGTGATGGACATGACCCATTCGTTAGCTTAGCATCATGATCGTGTTAGTTTCATTGCTACTGCTTTCTATATCTATATCTATACCTACTAATAAAGCAAAGTGCGTTTCTTCAATTTTTTCATCCGTTCACCAGCAAAAAGATTTTTTTACTATCCGAGGTGGTACTAATTTTTTGTGCATCCATGCGCTAGAAAAAGAAATACGGTTTGTCTAGAATTTCGTAAATGGGCCGCACGCTATAGCCTAGTAAAGCCAACCCACTTATTTCCCTACCCACGCAACTGGTAAAGTCCTATTCACCGCACGTGGCCATAAACAGTGGGCGCTTCACACAGATAACCCTGGACTGGGCTGGCATGTTTTCATTATTTCTTTGTTCAGTTTCTATTTAACATATTATGTTCCTTTCTCTTGTTGTTTACTCTCTTTTTTCATTCCTAATATTATTTTTGTTTATTTTTACATTTTTATCAGTTAAATGTTTTATAAAACGTTTCTAATTTAATTTTTTTCAAAATTTTGAAGAATGTTAAGAATTCCAAAATTTTATTCCCGTTTAAAAATGTTCGGATATTAACACAAAATTTGTTCCTAAATTTGTTGAAAACAAAAAAATGTTTCTGTTTTACAAAATTGTTCGACATTTACATTTTTAAAAAATTGTATTTTCATAAGTCGTCCAAATTCTAAAAATATTCTTATTGTAGTAAAATGTTCACAAATTAAACATAAACGTATTTTAAATATCCCCGTATCGCTCTTTACGTACAGTCGTACCAATTTATAAACGTGTGCAAAACTACATGCAGTAATAAGATCTATGAAGTATGGATCTATTATGTCGGACGAAGGATGGATGGATTGGCACGTGAGCTAGCTGGAAAAGGACACATAATTTTTTTACTTGAAAAGTAATGTTCCCATTTAAAAAATGTAGTTTCCAAAATTATTCAAGGTTTTTCAAAAAATGTATTTAAAAAATGTTCCAAATTTCAAAAATATTCTTGCTTTAGAGGAATGTTCACAAATTTAAATAATGTTCGCGTTTAAAAATTGCACATTTTCTAAAATTGTTTTGAATGGTAAACATGTTCCCATTTTTTGAAGATTGTTCACAAATTCAAAGAATGCTCGTGTTCTTATAAAGGGTTCTTGTTTTTGAAAAATGTTTGTGAATTTTCGAAAATGTTCCCGTTTTAAATTTTGTTTCTGTATTTATGAAAATGTATGAAACTCCCAAAAAACAAACCACTGTTTTGAAAATTGTTTCGGATTTCAAAAATTGTTCATGTTTCCAAGAATATTCAGAAATTCATAATAATTATAATTTTTGAAAAGTTGAAAAAATAAAAGTAATCATAGAATGTTTCGAATCTGACGCTGCGATATGTTCTTAAATATTTACGTTGGCCATTGGTTAGCAGGACATGTTTATTCGAGTGAACGGCGACACCATGTTGGTGTTTGAGATCGTGAGTATGATCCTTCAATTCATCTTTCTTTCTGGATTTTTACTTACACCTAATAAACACAGGTCGACTCGGTGTCTACGAATTTCGCACAGAACAAAATATAGCCAGTCCAACTACAGGAAATAAGGAAAATAAAATATGTTCAATACTCACATATAGCTCGTTTACATACAGTCCTAACGACTTATATACATGTGCGAAACTATATATAGTAAACTGAATGAAGGATGGATGAATTAACTTGGATGTAGGATGGATAAATTAAGCCGAATAAAGGATGGATGGATTGCTACATGAGCTTTCTAAAAAAGGAATTAAATCCAGTACATGAGCTAGATGGATGGATTGCTAGCTGAACTATCTACAAAAGGGACCTAAATTTCTCAAGGATTCCTATTCGAGGCAAAGAGAAGAGAAGACCCGACTAGGTGAGCTAGATGCATGAAAAAGAAAAGACCCAGTGACCTCTCACATTTTGCAACTTCAACCTTAAATCCCCTCGACCAAGGAACGCAAAAATAGTGGAGTACAATTAACTCCGGTTGTACATATCGGTGGCTTATACATGGAAAATAGAAGACCCGCCTCATTTCATATTATTGAACTTCATGCCTTAAAATCCCCTCGAATGAATGACATAATAGATTGAATAATTCACGGACCTGCTTTGGCGTCAGATGACCTAATAAAACCCTTAAACGCACTCGATCAATGAATGAAAAGAATAGCGGATTGATTACTTCACACGCGGCAAAACCCAGAACAAAATATTCCTTCTTGACGTGCACAAAGGGTTTCTGTTTTACATATAATTCTCACTCCATTAAGTGCACACTATTTTTGCTCCCATTGCAACGCACGGGCATATGTGCTAGTCATGACTTATACAAGTTCCTCAGACTATGAGATTATGAACCTCCCGAATACCGGAGGAACACTTTGTGTGCTACCAAATGTCACAACGTAAATGGGTGATTATAAAGGTTCTCTACATGTGTCTCCGAAGGTGTTTGTTGGCTTAGCATAGATCGAGATTAGGATTTGTAACTCCATGTTTCGGAGTGGTATCTCTGGGCCCTCTCGGTAATACTCATCACTATAAGCCTTGGAAGCATTGTGACTAATGAGTTAGTTGCGGGATGAAGTATTACGAAACGAGTAAAGAGACTTGCCGGTAACGATATTGAACTAGGTATTGAGGTACCAACGATCGAATCTCGAGCAAATAACATACCGATGACAAAGGGAACAAAGTATGTTGTTGTGCGGTTTGACCGATAAAGATCTTCGTAAAACATGTAGGAACCAATATGAGCATCCAGGTTCCGCTATTGGTTATTGACCGGCGACATGTCTCGGTCATGTCTACATAGTTCTCGAACCCGTAGGGTCCGCACGCTTAACGTTCGATGACGATTGGTATTATGAGTTTATGTGATATGATGTACGGAAGATTGTTAGGAGTCTTGGATGTGATCCCGGACATGACGAGGAGTCTCGAAATGGTCGAGACATAAAGATTGATATATTGGATGACTATATTTGGACACCGGAAGTGTTCCGGAGAAGTTTCGGATAAAACCAGTGTGCCGCAAGGTTACCGGAACCCCCCGGGGGAACAAGTGGGCCTAGATGGGCCTTAGTGGGAGAAGAGGAAGGGCCAGGAGGGGCTGGACGCCCCCCTTGAGTTCGACTATGACAAGGGAAGGGGGGCGACGCCCCCCTTTCCTTTCCTTCCCCCTCTTCCTTCCTCCTTCCCCCTCTCTTCCCTTGTTGGAAACCTACTAGGAATAGGATTCCTAGTAGGAATCCTACTTGGAGCGCGCCCCATGAGGGCCGATCGGCATCCCCCTTTCTCCTTTATATATGGGGGCAGGGGGCACCCTAGAACACACAAGTTGATTGTTCAGCCATGTGCGGTGCCCCCCTCCACGGATTTCCACCTCGGTCATATCGTCATAGTGATTAGGCGAAGCCCTACGCCGGTAACTTCATCATCACCATCACCATGATGTCGTGCTGACGAAACTCTCCCTCGACCTCAGCTGGATCTAGAGTTTGTGGGACGTCATCGAGCTGAACATGTGCAGATCTCGGAGGTGCCGTACCATCGGTGCTAGGATCGGTCGGATCTTGAAGACGTACGACTACATCAACCGCGTTGTCATAACGCTTTCGCTTTCGGTCTACGAGGGTACGTGGACGCAATCTCCCCTCTCGTTGCTATGCATCACATAGATATATCTTGCGTGATCGTAGGAAAATTTTGAAATTACCGTGTTCCCCAACAGTGGTATTAGAGCCAGGTCTATGCTTAAATGTTATATGCACGAGTAGAACACAAAGAGTTGTGGGCGATAATAGTCATACTGCTTACCAGCATGTCATACTTTGATTCGGCAGTATTGTTGGATGAAGTGGCTCAGACCGACATTACACGTACGCTTACGCAAGACTGGTTCTACCAACGTGCTTTGCACATAGGTGGCTGGTGAGTGTCTGTTTCTCCAACTTTAGTTGAATGGAGTGTGGCTACGCCCGGTCCTTGTTGAAGGTTAAAACAGCACACTTGACGAAAAATCATTGCGGTTTTGATGCATATGTAAGAACGGTTCTTGCTAGAAGCCCGTAGCAGCCACGTAAAACTTGCAACAACAAAGTAGGGGACGTCTAACTTGTTTTTGCAGGGCTTGCTGTGATGTGATATGGTCAAGGCATGATGTGATATAATTTGTTGTATGAGATGATCATGTTTTGTAACAAAGTTATCGGCAACTGGCAGGAGCCATATGGTTGTCGATTTATTGTATGCAATGCAATCGCCATGTAATTGTTTTACTTTATCACTAAGCGATAGAGATAGTCGTAGTAACAATAGTTGGCAAGACGACAACGATGTTACAATGAAGGTCAAGGTGTCGCGCCAGTTACGTTGGAGATCATGACGATGCTTCGGAGATGGAGATCATGAGCACAAGATGGTGATTGCCATATCATGTCACATATTTTGATTGCATGTGATGTTTATCCTTTATGCATCTTATTTTTCTTAGAACGTCGATAGCATTATAAGATGATCCCTTACTAGATTTCAAGGTACACGTGTTCTCCCTGAGTATGCACCATTGCTACAGTTCGTTGTGCCGAGACACCACGTGATGATCGGGTGTGATAAGCTCTATGTTCACATACAACGGGTGCAAGCCAGTTTGCACACGCAGAATAATCAGGTTAAACTTGACGAGACTAGCATATGCAGATATGGCCTCGGAACACTGAGACCAAAAGGTCGAGCGTGAATCATATACTCCCTCCATTCCAAATTACTCGTCATGGTTTTAGTTACTCGTCGTCATTTTAGTTCAAATTTGAACTAAAACCACGACGAGTAATTTGGAACGGAGGGAGTAGTAGATATGATCAACATAGTGATGTTCACCATTGAAAACTACTCCATCTCACATGATGATCGGACATGGTTTAGTTGATTTGGACCACATGATCACTTAGATGATTAGATGGATGTCTATCTAAGTGGGAGTTCTTAAAGTAATATGATTAATTGAACTTTAATTTATCATGAACTTAGTACCTGATAGTATTTTGCATGTCTATGTTGTTCTAGATCAATGGCCCGTGCTACCGTTCCTTTGGATTTTAATGCATTCCTAGAGAAAGCTAAGTTGAAAGATGATGGCAGCACTACATGGACTGGGTCCGTAACTTGAGGATTATCCTCATTGCTGCATAGAAGAATTACGTCATGGAAGCACCGTTAGGTGTACCACCTGCGCCCGCAACTGTAGACATTGTGAATGCCTGGCAGACGCGTGTTGATGACTACTCGATAGTTCAGTGTGCCATGCTTTACGACTTAGAATCGTAACTTCAAAGACATTTTGAACGTCATGGAGCATATGAGATGTTCCAAGAGTTGAAGTTAGTATTTCAAGCAAATGCCCGAGTTGAGAGATATGAAGTCTCCAACAAGTTTTACAGCTGCAAAATGGAGGAGAATAATTCTGTCAGTGAACACATACTCAGAATGTATGGGTACCATAACCACTTGACTCAGCTGGGAGTTGATCTTCCTGTTGACTGTGTCATTGACAGAGTTTCTTTAATCACTGCCACCAAGCTATAAAGGCTTCATGATGAACTATAATATGCAAGGGATGAACAAGACTATTCCCGAGATCTTCGTGATGCTAAAGGCTGCGGAGATAGAAATCAAAAAGGAGCATCAAGTGTTGATGGTCAACAAGACCACTAGTTTCAAGAAAAAGGGTGAAGGGAAGAAGGGGAACTTCAAGAAGAACGACAAAAAGGTTGCTGCTTAAGAGAAGAAACCCAAGTTTGGACCTAAGCCTGAAACTGAGTGCTTCTACTTCAAAGGGGCTGGTCACTGGAAGCGGAACTGCCCCAAGTATTTGGCGGATAAGAAGGATGGCAAAGTGAAAGGTATATTTGATATACATGTTATTGATGTGCACTTAACTAATGCTCACAGTAGCGCCTGTGTATTTGATACTTGTTCTGTTGCTCATATTTGCAACTTCAAACAGGGGCTACGGATTAAGCGAAGATTAGCTAAGGACGAGGTGATGATGCGCGTGGGAAATGGTTCCAAAGTCGATGTGATCGCGGTCGGCATGCTACCTCTACATCTACCATCGGGATTAGTTTTAGACCTGAAAAATTGTTATTTGGTGCCAGCGTTGAGCATGAACATTATATCTGGATCTTGTTTAATGCGAGACGGTTATTCATTTAAATTAGAGAATAATGGTTGTTCTATTTATATGAGTAATATCTTTTATGGTCATGCACCCCAGCTGAGTGGTCTATTTTTGTTGAATCTCGATAGTAGTGATACACATATTCATAGTGTTGAAGCCAAAAGATATAAGTTTAATAATGATAGTGCAACTTATTTGTGGCACTGCCATTTGGGTCATATCGGTGTAAAGCGCATGAAGAAACTCCATACTGATGGACTTTTGGAATCACTTGATTATGAATCACTTGGTGCTTGCGAACCGTGCCTTATGGGCAAGATGACTAAAACTCCGTTCTCCGGAACAATGGAACGAGCTATTGACTTGTTGGAAATAATACATATCGATACTTGTTGGAAATAATACAATGGAACGAGTATTGAGGATCATGGTGGGTATCATTATTTTCTTACCTTCACAGATGATTTGAGCAGATATGGTTATATCTACTTAATGAAGCGTAAGTTTGAAACATTTGAAAAGTTCGAACAATTTCAGAGTGAAGTGGAAAATCATCGTAACAAGAAAATAAATTTTATATGATCTGATCGTGGAGGAGAATATTTGAGTTACGAGTTTGGTCTTCATTTGAAACAACATGGGATAGTTCCACAATTAACGCCACCTGGAACACCACAGCGAAATGGTGTGTTCTAACGTCGTAACTGTACATTTTGGATATGGTGCGATCTATGATGTCTCTTACTGATTTACCGCTATTGTTTTGGGGTTATGCTTTAGAGACGGCTGCATTCACTTCAAATAGGGCACCATTAAAATCTGTTGAGATGACGCCTTATGAACTGTGGTTTGGCAAAAAACCAAAGTTGTCTTTTCTTAAAGTTTGGGGCTGTGATACTTATGTGAAAAAGCTTCAACCTAATAAGCTTGAACCCAATTCGGAGAGGTGCGTCTTCATAGGATACGCAAAGGAAACTGTTGGGTACACCTTCTATCACAGATCCGAAGGCAAAATCTTTGTTGCTAAGAATGGATCCTTTCTAGAGAAGGAGTTTCTCTCGAAAGAAGTGAGTGGGAGGAAACTAGAACTTGATGAGGTAGTTGTACCTTCTCACTTATTGGAAAGTAGTTCATCACAGAAATCAAATCCCGTGATTCCTACACCAATTCGTGAGGAAGTTAATGATGATGATCATGAAGCTTCAGATCAAGTAACTACTGAACCTCGTAGGTCTTCGAGAGTAAGATCCGCACCAAAGTGGTACGGTAATCCTGTTTTGGAAGTCATGTTACTAGACCATGATGAACCTACGAACTATGAGGAAGCGATGATGAGCCTAGATTCCGTGAAATGGCTTGAATCCATGAAATCTGAGATGGGATCCATGTATGAGAACAAAGTGTGGACTTTGGTGGACTTGCCCCATGATCGGCAAGCCATAGAAAATAAATGGATCTTTAAAAGAAGACTAACGCAGACGGTAATGTTACTGTTTACAAAGCTTGACTTGTTGCAAAAGGTTTTCGACAAGTTCAAGGAGTTGACTACGACGAGACTTTCTCACCCGCAGCGATGCTTAAGTCTGTCCGAATCATTTTAGCAATTGCTGCATTTTATGATTATGAAATTTGGCAAATGGATGTCAAAACTACATTCCTGAATGGATTTCTGGAAGAAGAGTTGTATATGATGCAACGGGAAGGTTTTGTCGATCCAAAGGGTGCTAACAAAGTGTGGAAGCTCCAATGATCCATTTATGGACTGGTGCAAGCCTCTCGGAGTTGGAATAAATGCTTTGATAGTGTGATCAAAGCATATGGTTTTATACAGACTTTTGGAGAAGCCTGTATTTACAAGAAAGTGAGTGGGAGCTCTGTAGCATTTCTAATATTATATGTAGATGACATATTGTTGATTGGAAATGATATAGAATTTCTGGATAGCATAAAGGGATACCTGAATAAGAGTTTTTCTATGAAAGACTTCGGAGAAGCTGCTTACATATTGGGCATCAAGATCTATAGAGATAGATCAAGACGCTTAATTGAACTTTCACAAAGCACATACCTTGATAAAGTTTTGAAGAAGTTAAAAATGGATCAGTCAAAGAAAGGGTTTTTGCCTGTGTTACAAGGTGTGAAGTTGAGTCAGACTCAATGTCCGACCACTACAGAAGATAGAGAGAAAATGAAGGTCATTCCCTATGCTTCAGCCATAGGTTCTATCATGTATGCAATGCTGTGTACCAGACCCGATGTATGTTTTGCTATAAGCATAGTAGGGAGGTACTAAAGTAATCCCGGAGTGGAGCAATGGACAGCGGTCGAGAACATCCTGAAATACCTGAAAAGGACTAAGGATATGTTTCTCGTTTATGGAGGTGAAAAATAGTTCGTCGTAAACAGTTACGTCGATGCAAGCTTTGACACTGATCCGGATGATTCTAAGTCACAAACCGGATACGTATTTTTATTGAATGGAGGAGCTGTCAATTGGTGCAGTTCCAAGCAGAGCGCCGTGGCGGGATCTACATGTGAAGTGGAGTAGATTGCTGCTTCGGAAGCAGCAAATGAAGGAGTTTGGATGAAGGAGTTCATATCCGATCTAGGTGTCATACCTAGTGCATCGGGTCCAATGAAAATCTTTTGTGACAATACTGGTGCAATTGCCTTGGCCAAAGGAATCCAGATTTCACAAGAGAACCAAGCACATAAAGAGACGCTTCAATTCCATCCGTCATGAAGTGTTGGAAGGGGACATAGAGATTTGCAAGATACACATGGATCTGAATGTTGCAGACCCATTGACATAGCCTCTTCCACGAGCAAAACATGATCAGCACCAAAGCTCCATGGGTGTTAGAGTCATTACTATGTAATCTAGATTATTGACTCTAGTGCAAGTGGGAGACTGAAGGAAATATGCCCTAGAGGCAATAATAAAGTTATTATTTATTTCCTTAATTCATGATAAATGTTTATTATTCATGCTAGAATTGTATTAACCGGAAACTTAGTACATGTGTGAATACATAGACAAAACATATAGTCCCTAGTATGCCTCTACTTGACTAGCTCGTTAATCAACTTGATCAACTTGTGTGTCTATGGCGTGCCCCCCTCCCCCGTATATAAAGGAGTGGAGGAGGGGGCCGGCCGGCCTCAAGGGGCGCGCCCTAAGGGGGGAATCCTACTCGAAGTAGGAGTAGGTCCAACTAGGAGGGGAAGGAAGGAGGGGAAGGAGAGAAGGAAAGGGGCCTGCCCCCTAGTCCAATTCGATTTGGGCTATGGGGAGCATGGGCCCCACCTTGGCCTGCCTCCTCTCTTCCACCACTTGGTCCATGAGGCCCAATAACCCCCCGGGGGGTTCCGGTAACCCCCGGTACTCCGGTTTTATCTGAAACTTCTCCGGAACACTTCCGGTGTCTGAACATAGCCGTCCAATATATCAATCTTTATGTCTCGACCATTTCGAGACTCCTCATCATGTCTGTGATCACATCCAGGACTCCGAACAACCTTCGGTACATCATATCATATAAACTCATAATACCAATCGTCATCGAACGTTAAGCGTGCGGACCCTACAGGTTCGAGAACTATGTAGACATTACCGAGACACGTCTCCTGTCAATAACCAATAGAGCAACGTCGATGCTCATATTGGTTCCTACATATTCTACGAAGATCTTTATCGGTCAAACCGCATAACAACATACATTGTTCCCTTTGTCATTGGTATGTTACTTGCTCGAGATTCAATCATCGGTATTATCATACCTAGTTCAATCTCGTTACTGGCAAGTCTCTTTACTCGTTCCGTAATACTTCATCCCGCAACTAACTCATTAGTCACAATGCTTGCAAGGCTTATAGTGATGAGTATTACCGAGAGGGCCCAGAGATACCATCACTATTACCGAGAGGGCCCAGAGATACCTCTCCGAAACACGGAGTGACCAATCCTAATCTCGATTTATGCCAACCCAACAAATACCTTCGGAGACACCTGTAGAGCACCTTTATAATCACCCATTTATTTTGTGATGTTTGGTAGCACAGAAAGTGTTCCTCCGGTATTTGGGAGTTGCATAATCTCATAGTCTGAGGAACTTGTATAAGTCATGAAGAAAGCAGTAGCAATGAAACTGATACGATCATAATGCTAAGCTAACGGATGGGTCATGTCTATCACATCATTCTCCTAATGATGTGATCTCGTTCATCAAATGACAACACATGTCTATGGTTAGGAAACATAACCATCTTCGATTAACGAGCTAGTCAAGTAGAGGCATACTAGGGACTATATGTTTTGTCTATGTATTCACACATGTACTAAGTTTCTGGTTAACACAATTCTAGCATGAATAATAAACATTTACCATGATATAAGGAAATAAATAATAACTTTATTATTGCCTCTAGGGGATATTTCCTTCAGTCTCCCACTTGCACTACAGTCAATATTCTAGTTCACATCGCCATGTGATTTAACACCAATAGTTCACATCTGTATGTGATTAACACCCATAGTTCACATCACCATGTGACCAACACCCAAAGGGTTTACTAGAATCAGTAATCCAGTTCAAATCACTATGTGATTAACACCCAAAGAGTACTAAGATGTGATCATGTTTTGCTTGTGAGAGAAGTTTAGTCAATGGGTCTGTCACATTCAGAGCCGTATGTATTTTGCAAATATTCTATGTCTACAATGCTCTGCATGGAGCTACTCTAGCTAATTGCTCCCACTTTCAATATGTATCCAGATTGAGACTTAGAGTCATCTGGATTGGTGTAAAAGCTTGCATCAACGTAACTCTTTACGATGAACTCTTTTATCACCTCCATAACCGAGGAATATTTCCTTAGTCCTCACTAAGGATAATTTTGACCGTTGTCCAGTGATCTACTCTTAGATCACTATTGTACCCCATTGCGAAACTCATGGCAAGGTGGACAATAGGTCTGGTACACAGCACAACATACTTTATAGAACCTATGACTGTGGCATAGGGAATGACTTTCATTCTCTTTCTATCTTCTACCGTGGTCGGGATTTGAGTCTTACTCAACTTTACACCTTGTAATATAGGCAAGAACTTCTTTGACTGATCCATTTGAACTCTTTCAAAAAACTTGTCAAGGTATGTATTCATTGAAAAATATTATCAAGCGTCTTGATCTATCTCTATTGATCTTGATGCCCAATATATAAGCAACTTCACTGAGGTATCTCTTTGAAAAAATCCTTTCAAACTCTCCTTTATGCTTTCCAGAAAATTCTACATCATTTCCGATCAACAATATGTCATTCACATATACTTATCAGAAAGGCTGTAGTGCTCCCACTCACTTTCTTGTAAATACAGGCTTCACTGCAAGTCTGTATAAAACTAATGCTTTGATCAACTCATCAAAGCGTATATTCCAACTCCGAGATGCTTGCACCAATCCATAGATGGATTGCTGGAGCTTGCACACCTTGTTAGTATCTTTAGGATTGACAAAACCTTCTGGTTGCATCATATACAACTCTTCTTTAAGAAATATCCATTTAAGGAATGCAGTTTTGACATCCATTTGCTAGAAAATATGGCAACTGCTAACATGATTCGAACAGATTTAAGAATCGCTATAGTTGAGAAAATCTCATTGTAGTCAACACCTTGAACTTGTCAAAAACCTTTTTGCAACAAGTCGAGCTTTATAGATAGTAACACCACTATCAGTGACCGTCTTCCTCTTGAAGATCCATTTATTTAATATGGCTTGCCGATCATCGGGCAAGTCCACCAAAGTCCACACTTTGTTCTTATACATGGATCTCATCTCAGATTTCATGGCCTCAAGCCATCTCGCGGAATCTGGGCTCATCATCGCTTCCTCATAGTTCGTAGGTTCATCATGGTCTGGTAACATGACTTCCAGAACAATATTACCGTACCACTTTGGTGCGGAACGTACTCTGGAAGACCTACGAGGTTCTGTAGTAACTTGATCTGAAGTTTCATGATCATCGTCATTAGCTTCCTCACTAATTGATGTAGCAATCACTAGAACCGATTTTTGTGATGAACTACTTTCCAATTCGGGAGAAGGTACAATTATCTCAGCAAGCTCTACTTTCCTCCCACTCACTTTTTCGAGAGAAACTCCTTCTCTAGAAAGGATCCATTCTTAGCAACGAATATCTTTCCTTCGGATCTGTGATAGAAGGTGTACCCAATAGTTTCTTTTGGGTATCTTATGAAGATGCACTTCTCCGATTTGGGTTCAAGCTTATCAGGTTGAAGCTTTTTCACATAAGCATCACAACCCAAAACATTAAGAAACGACAACTTTGGTTTCTTGCCAAACCACAGTTTCATAAGGCGTCGTCTCAATGGATTTTGATGGTGCCCTGTTTAACGTGAATGTAACTGTCTCTAATGCATAACCCCAAAACGATAGTGGTAAATCGGTAAGAGACATCATAGATCACACCATATCCAATAAAGTGTGGTTACGATGTTTGGACACACCATTAAGCTGTGGTGTTACAGGTGGCGTGAGCTGTGAAACTATTCCACGTTGTTTTAAATGATGGCCAAACTCGTAACTCAAATATTCTCCTCCTTTATTTTCTTTTTACGATGATTCTCAACTTCACTCTGAAATTCTTTGAACTTTTGAAATGTTTTAGACTTGTGTTTCATTAAGTACATATACCCATATTTGCCCAAATCATCTGTGAAGGTCAGAAAATAACGATACCTACCACGAGCATCAACACTCATTGGACCGCATACATTGGAATGTATTAATTCCAGTAAGTCATTGGCTTGTTCCATTGTTCCAATGAACGGAGTTTTAGTCATCTTGCCCATGAGTCACGGTTCGCAAGCACCAAGTGATTCCAAAAGTCCATCAGCATGGAGTTTCTTCATGCGCTTTACACTGATATGACCCAAATGGCAGTGCCACAAATAAGTTGCACTATCATTATCAACTTTGCATCTTTTGGCATCAATACTATGAATATGTGTATTACCGCTATCGAGATTAAATAAACCATCAACATTGGGTGTATGACCATAGAAGGTTTTATTCATGTAAATAGAATAACAATTATTCTCTATCTTAAATGAATAACCATATTGCAGTTAACATGATCTAATCATATTCATGCTCAATGCAAACACCAAATAACATTTATTTAGGTTCAACATTAATCCCGAAAGTATAGGGGGTGTGCAATGATGATCATATCAATCTTGGAACTACTTCCAACACTCATCATCACTTCACCCTTAACTAGTCTCTGTTTAGTCTGTAACTCTTGTTTCGAGTTACTAATATTAGCAACCGAACAAGTATCAAATACCCAGGGGTTACTATGAACACTAGTAAAGTACACATTAATAATTTGTATCAAATATACCGTTGTTCACTTTGCCATCCTTCTTATCCACCAAGTATTTGGGGTAGTTCCTCTTCCAATGACCATTTCCTTTGTAGTAAAAGCACTTAGTTTCAGGCTTAGGTTTAGCTTTGGGCTTCTTCACGGGAGTGAGAACTTGCTTGCCATTCTACTTGAAGTTATATTTCTCTCCCTTTGACCTTTTCTTGAAACTAGTGGTCTTGTTTAATCATCAACACTTGATGCTCTTTCTTGATTTTTACCTTCGTCAATTTCAGCATCACAAAGAGCTCGGGAATCGTTTTTGTCATCCCTTGGTGATGGCGACTAGAGAACTCTGTCAATCACTATCTTATCTGGATGATTAACTCCCACTTGATTCATGTGATTGTAGTACCCAGACACTCTAAGCACATGCTCACTAGTTGAGCAATTCTCCTCCATCTTTTTAGGCAAAGTACTTGTCAGAGGTCTCATACCTCTTGACATGGGCATGAGTCTGAAATACCAATTTCATCTCTTGGAACATCTCATATGCTCCATGACGTTTCAAAACATTTTTGACATCTCGGTTCTAAGCCGTAAAGCATGGTGCACTAAACTATCAAGTAGTCATCATATTGAGCTAGCCAAACGTTCATAACATCTGCATCAGCTCCTACAATAGGTCTGTCACCTAGCGGTGCATCAAGGACATAATTCTTGTGTGCAGCAATGAGGATACACTTCAGATCACGGACCCAGTCCGCATCATTGCTACTATCATCTTTCAACTTAGTTTTCTCTAGTAACATATAAAAAACATAGGGAAGCGATAATGCGAGCTATTGATCTACAATATAATTTGCAAAATACTATCAGGACTAAGTTCATGATAAATTAAAGTTCAATTAATCATATTACTTAAGAACTCCCACTTAGATAGACATCCCTCTAGTCATCTAAATGATCATGTGATCCAGATCAACTAAACCATGTCCGATCATCACATGAGATGGAGTAGTTTTCAATAGTGAACATCACTATGTTGATCATATCTACTATATGATTCACGCTCGATCTTTCGGTCTCCAGTGTTTCGAGGCCATATCTGCATATGCTAGGCTCGGCAAGTTTAACCCGAGTATTCTGCGTGTGCAAAACTGGCTTGCACCCATTGTATGTGAACGTAGAGCTTATCACACCCGGTCATCACATGGTGTCTTGGCACGACGAACTGTCGTAACGGTGCATACTCAGGGAGAACACTTATACCTTGAAATTTAGTAAGGTGTCATCTTATAAAGCTACCGCCGTACTAAGCAAAATAAGATGCATAAAAGATAAACATCACATGCAATCAAAATATGTGACATGATATGGCCATCATCATCTTGTGCTCATGATCTCCATCATCACCAGTGCGACACCTTGATCTCCATCGTAGCATCGTTGTCGTCTCGCCAACTATTGCTTCTTGACTATTGCTACCACTTAGTGATAAAGTAAAACAATTACATGGCGATTGCATTGCATAAAATAAAGCGACAACCATATGGCTCCTGCCAGTTGCCGATAACTTTGTTACAAAACATGATCATCTGTAGCGACCCGACCTCAGATGGTCAAGTAAACAATCTCTCATCTGTCATGGAATACACTCAAACCCAATCCACGTCTACGAGCATAGCATGGCAATATAAGCATAACGAAGAAGTAACTCCCAAGGTTTGAATGCAGGACAATAGGTTCCTACCTCATCAACTACTTCTCAATACCCACATGTTATCAAACCTACTCATGCAATGTTTGAGGGTGAAACTAATGCATAAAAACTGGGTATGAAAGGGATATGATCAAAGTGTTACTGTCACGACCGGTTTTCCGGGTAATATATTTCCAAAAAAGACCGGTGTGCTCATCAGCCCCAGGATTACTGTTAGTTGATGAGGCTCCAACTTGATACAGAAATTTCCAAGCAAAATACAAAATATGTAGTAGAAGACCATACTGGCCTGTGAGTACAACAAATGGTTTCTAGTGGTTGATGGCGGAAGCGGTTTGAGGATCATCAGGGTCTATGGGACTCCATTTCCCACAGGAACAGCTGACCAGGTTAACTCCTATCTCTGCGAGGCTGCTATCTCCGTTGCTTAGGTTCCGGGGCTGTCATCGCGTCGCTCCTCTCCGTGCAAGAAAATCTGGCCAAGACAATAGCCAGGGACAAGCCAGTGAGTACTTTGAATGTACTCGCAAACATTATGAACACAGGTATAATATAACAATGATGTGCTGAAAATATTTTATGCTCATGACGTCAGTCACAAAAGATAAATAAAACTCTGATGCGTGCAAGCAAGTTATTTATAAAAATGCAATAACATAGTAGTATTAAAATTTATGAAATAAATAACAAGCAATGCCACAGTCGGGCGTCTTAGCGACACCACATAAAGGGCTTTAAAAGAAATGCCACAGTCGGGCATCTGAGCGACACCACATAAAGTGCTTTAAAAGGAATGCCACAGTCGGGCGTCTGAGCGACACCACATAAAGGGCTTTAAAAGAAATGCCACAGTCGGGCGTCTGAGTGACACCACATAAAGGGCTTTAAAAGAAATGCCACAGTCGGGCGT
>NC_041389.1:76260979-76267627 GCF_002162155.2 Triticum dicoccoides | reverse complement strand
TGAGCGACACCACATAAAGGGCTTTAAAGGAAATGCCACAGTCGGGCGTCCGAGCGACACCACATGAAGGGCTTTAAAAGAAATGCCACAGTCGGGCGTCTGAGAGACACCACATAAAGGGCTTTAAAAGAAATGCCACAGTCGGGCATCTGAGCGACACCACATAAAGGGCTTTAAAATAAACAATCATAGTGAATATCCCGGAGGTGGAACCATCCCTGAGATACCGATAATAACAATAATATCACGGATTAGTCAACAATAATAATAATCAAAATTATCACAAGTCACAAGTAGTAATTCCATTTCTGGTTTAATAGTTTCACCTCCGAAGACCGACACTAAGACCGACACTTGACCCATCCCAGACTATAATCCTTAACCGTGGACACGGCTATTCGAATAGGTTTAATCTCTGCAGAGGGTGTACTCTTTACCCACGAGTAACGGATTTCTTTAGTCCATCGGGACTAATTCCGTCTACGGTCTTTTTGGTGAAAACACACCTAACTTGCACACACCAGCTTAACCCACACGTG
Source organism: Triticum dicoccoides (assembly GCF_002162155.2). NCBI lineage: Eukaryota > Viridiplantae > Streptophyta > Magnoliopsida > Poales > Poaceae > Triticum > Triticum dicoccoides. The sequence continues at coordinate 76,267,088 of NC_041389.1, read as the reverse complement.
TCTGGAATCACCCACGACACCTGTTAAGCAAACTCGAAGTGGGGAGGCTACAACCTCGCGTAGCATGGGATCAAATTTATATCGCGCGCTCTAAGGGGTGGCCTCCCCTCTCGGTCCCAACCGGAAACACCCATGCCCCCGGACCAGGTGGCCTGCCTACCAGCTACAACCGGTATCTTCCACCATGGCCTCTCTGTACGGTGTGTGCTAGAAAGAGGTTGACAACTTACTGAACTGTACTCTACTTGCTGTAGAGACGAGTGGTAGTAAGAAACAAGTATGGGGGTTACTGGAACAAGACTCGATCTATGGTCGACTCAGGAGGTTTAAGTATTCCCTGCATGATTAGTATAACGGATATATTTCAACTAACAGAGTCACCGCTCATATTACCTTACCATGCCATACCGGACATAACCGTCCCGACGGACACCGGCGACAAACTCATGCCTACCCAAGCCAGAGATTTTCCCGGGTTCCTGCCGGTATGCATGCAAGGCACATGAGGATGATTATCATCACAAGTGTGTTCATTTCCAACAGCATGGAAATCAATAACATGCACTCATGCATATGATCATGTCACATGAAATAACAAGTTTCTCCAAAGTGAGGTGATGTTATAAACGTGTCACCGAACACACAAAAATATTATGCCGGGGTTCAGAATGCTTGCCTTTAGGTCATGGGAAAATAGGGTGCATTCAAAACATCTTGAAATCTTCAAAAATCCTATTAAAGAATATATTTGAATTAACACACAAAATCAAAACAGCACAAAAAGTTGTTTTGAAATTTTTTCAAATAAATCTTAAAATAAACTAGAAATTATTTGAGGAATGTAGGAAAAAGAATCAGTTCATTTGGAGTTATATTTAAAAAGTTATAGGCAGTCAAAGATTTGGTCAAAATCTGTTTTTAATAAAAACAGAAAAAGAAAATGTTTCAAGGGAGATTACGCTTTCGGTCAGAGGAGGCGTACTTGAGGTTTTACGCCTCCACTTAACCCGCGCGGACCGGCGCTGGGTCTCTGACGGTGGGCCCGCCTGGCCCACTGGTCAGGTTTGACCAGTCGCCCGCATCGTCTCCCTCCTCTGCTCGAGCGGAGCGGGGCTCCGGCGATCGTCGCCGGCGTTTGGCTGCTCCTCGCGGGGCCCCGAGGGTAGGGATGGATCCGCAAGGCTGGGGCGGTCCTCCCGGTAGTCGTTGGGTCGGCGGGGACGGAGTGAGCTGCCGGCGGCGAGCTCCGCGGCGGAGGAAGGCTTCGGTGGCGAAGTGACTTTGTGGCGGCGATGGCTCCCGATCAAAATCAAGTAGGGGAAAAGGCTCACGGGAGGATGTGGAAGCTCTTGGTGAAGAGAACGGAGAGGGGGAAGCCCTGGTGGCGCCGGAATGAACGAGACAGTGGCGGCGGCAGGAGTTGCCGGAGATGGAGAAGACGGTGTTTCCCTGACGATTGCGGGCTGTGGGGGTGCCATGGGGGTAGCCTGAGGTTGCGTGCATGCTCAGAGGGGCTCGGGGTCCCTTTTTATAGCGTGGCCATGTCGGTTTGCGGCGGCCGGGGATAAGTTCGCCGGCGAACCACCCTACTGTGCTGCAGGGCGACGTGGCGGCGACGAGGGCTTGCGGACAAGGCTGCGGATGAGCTTGAGCTGTTCAAGGGGGCAGCTGGCGAGCGCTGGTGGCTCGGGCGGCGCCGACCGCGGTAGAGGCGCGCTGCGGTCGCCGGTGTGCCGCCAAAAGCTCTGTCGGCGGCGCTGTAGGTTGCCAGGGTGGCTTGGCGCGTTGCTGCGAGCGGATGAGGTTGGGGGGTGCAGTTCTGTAGGCGAGCAAGGGCCGGGGTGTGACGCGGCGACCCGAGCGCACGCTCGTGCAAAACGCGCGCTCTGGGCGCGCCCAGAGCACGCACTGAGGGTGCTCGACTTAATGCCTTGGCATGCTACAGGTCACAGGTGAGGGTGGCAAGCAACATATCTAGGTTGTTGATAGAGTGAAGCTGAGAGGACAAGGTGGTTTGGTCAGGAGACCAAGTTCACAATGAAAACTTGAAATCATGCCAAATCTGGCCATGCACTCAGGGTGTTTGACAAAATGCCACAGGCACCTAGGCTTTTCTTGGAGGGGCCAAATCTTCCAGATTAGTGTCTCTTTGGATGCACAAGAGGGTGGTGAGGTTAGTTGGAGAAAAGCACAAACTTGCTAGTGCAAGTTTTGCAGAACTTCAAATCTGGACAGGATGTTAAGGGCATTATTTCATGAACCAAAAATGTGCCAATGGTTGCATGCTCTTGGACTTAGGAGTTTAAAATGGAGGACTACAAGTAGGGAAAAGAATCTAGGGCCAAAGAATAAGCAAGAATATGGTTGCTGTACAAACCATCATGTTGGACCAGAATGAAGATGAGGTTGTTTCACTCAAAATTTTCAAAGAACATCCCTGGATTTTTTGCATATAATGGAATGATATGCTCCTACTGACATCCCAAAATTTTGGTGGAGGCTAGAAAGAAATATTTAAAAGGGTTGTAGTGAAAAATTGCCCACTAGACCAGAGAAGGAAAACAGGTGTAGCACTCAAAATATGCAATGAATTAAATATATCATTGCACAAAAGTGATTTAGAGATATCACATGACATCTCCAAATTTTGGTTGGATTTTTAGATAAATATATCAAATGGTTGTAGTACAAAAAGAGCTCCAAAACTCAAAACAAGTCATTTAATAAATAAAGCTCAGGGTGAAATAATTTAATAAATAAATCTTCTGATTGAGAGATGTTTTTAAATGAGAGGGAAAATAAGTCCAATATGTTTTGGAAGGATCCACTTGGGAAAAACTCCTTAATATTGAAAGAAAAGTTTTGAAATCAAGAGAGGTATTCTTGCAGGCAAACATTTTAAACTCTTGGCAAAATTTTAATAACTAAAACCTGGTTAAATTTTTGGGGTGTTACAATACTACCCCCCTTAAGAAAAAATCTCGTCCTCGAGATTTGCTAAGAGCCGTTGAGAAAAACGAATACTCCATATACGTTCGAGCGGTTGTGAGACTGCTGCCGTGGTGCTGCGTGAATAAAAATAAAATAATAATCCACGTAGTGTGGAGATAAATGATGTAGCAATTCAGTAAGAAGAAAACTCATACTAGGATTTTCGCGGTTACACAGGTTACTCACGAAGACAACCACTCACATAAGTAGAAACTAACTACACGACTCATCGCACAAATTCGAGGTACCATGCATAAGTTACAACGTAATAATAAATGCTGCAATAACAAACACAGCAGTGACGTCTAAAATGAAAACGGTAACTGGACGGGGTCCTGATAAAATGTCTCTGGTAATGGAATACACTCCTCTTCTATCGGAGGAAGTGGATTGACCAGTCGATGTATGCGTCTCTCCGGGTCGGGCCTCAGTGGTCTGCCGATTGCAATCTGAGGATTCAGATCAGTGAGATTCTGGAGATAATCCATCAGTCGCTGTCAAATGCTCTTGAGCGATGATGTACTGGATAAGGTTGGCCAGAACTGGGTCTCTCTCAATACGCCCACCGTGAAAAGACGTCACTCCTCCGGGTGTTGCACGGCTCGGAAAATAATAATATCCGCGTTCGCGGACATAGGGTACTGCGGATCGAAGACGAGCAATCGCTTCTTTCGCAGCAGCTTCTATGGCCAGGTGTGGGGTTGGCATAGATTTCCCCATGAAGGAAACTTCCGTTGGATCCTGATTGGAGTCTACGGGAGGAATGTGTACTGCTGCCCAATATTCCGAGGTGGATGGGGTGATTCTAGATTTGAACAGCTCGTACTGGGGTGGCTGGGTAGAACCCATGGTACTGCGGGTAAAATCCCACAATATTTTGACAAAGCTACCTGGGGTTGCATCTGGGGTTCTCAGATGAATACTGGGGCTCGGCATGACAAGAAATGGTTGTGAGAGTGGTGCACGAGGTGAGGGTTGCTGGGTAAGGTCACAAAGTGGCCTTCTTATATAGCATCTGGGCTGGTTTATTTACCGTGGTGAAAGGTAATAAAACTGCCAGATCACCTCCAAAGGTCGAGGTCAGTGAGAGAGATACACATACCTCATAAAGAGACGTGTCACTGTAGTTGTCGTCGGGGTTGGTTTTTGGTAGTTGTGCCCGAAAAATGTGCAACTATGCGCTGACAAAGAAAATACGCAAGGCTACCATTAAAGCAGAGGCACAACGACAGGCTGCGTTAATATACACGGTCACACGATTACAAAGCGAGGATACACTGAGACTCGGTACTACTCGTACGGCTTAGTCTACCTCGTTTATGTCTAAACGGGCGTGCCTGGTGGATGTCGAGGCTTCTCCATGTGTCTCACTGCCGGGATTAGTCGAAGATGGCGGGGGAACTGCAGGGTCGGTGTAGCCATGATGACCATCGCGGGGATTGTTAGCCACAATCCCATTGGAGTGTTCTCCCAAAAGGCGACGAAGCACTTCTGGGGTCATCAAAGCATCTCGGTTGGCGGCTAGAGCTGATCTCAGGGTCTCGATCGGTTGTCCGAACAGCACGACTGGGTTGTCGGCGTCGGGCTCGTCTTCTCTGCTTGCTGGGGCTCGACGAACCATCTCTCCTTGAGCTGCGATCAAATCAATAGTGATCTGGTCAAACAATTCCTCTAGTGCACTTACATAGCGCACTAGGTGCAACAATGCGGGATCTGTCTCATGATCTCCGTTGGCAACTTGGGGTGGTCTTCCATACCCTTCACGCCTGGGGTAGTAGTGGAACGAGCGACAGTTAACTCTGGGTGACAAGTGCCGGAGATGAACCATAGCCTCTCGAGCGGCTAGTTGGATGGCTTGTGGCTCAAAGGAAGTTGTTCTTCCGGTGAACCTGTAGGGGCGCTCGGGTGCTAGACCCCTACTGTAGATGTGCACAGTGGCCCAGAATTGACGGTCCTCACCGCTCATGGGTCCTTGGTACACAACATATTCAGGTGGCTCTTCTAACGCATAGGCACGACGGGTGAGGTTTGCGAGGATGGTCACAAAACCTCCAAGGTTGGTTGCTGTGGTCTCATTGTGCACGACGGGGCCAGGCATTGTGGCTGGGTTCGAGGCTGTGCTGTGCTAGTTTGGGGCTAGCGTGCCCTTTTTATAGAAAAAGGGGACGGAGTCTTCCTTCGCACGCTTGTGGAGGAGACATCTTGGGCGCTGGTTACTGGCACGTGATTGACAGGCTAGGTTGGTAGGTTGGGCACCGACTACCAAAAGTGTCGGGGTCACTATGTGGCTACCTTGCACGAGAAGCTTGGCTGGGGTTTGGTTAAGGTCTGGTGGGTTGGTTTGCCTAAGTTTATTGACCTGGCTAAGATAGGACTAGCCAATGGTCAGCCTGGCTCTGATACCAAGTCTGTCACGACCGGTTTTCCGGGTAATATATTTCCAGAAAAGATCATCGTGCTCATCAGCCCCAGGATTACTGTTAGCTGATGAGGCTCCAACTTGATACAGAAATTTCCAAGCAAAATACAAAATATGTAGTACAAGACCATACTGGCCTGTGAGTACAACAAATGGTTTCTAGTGGTTGATGGAGGAAGCGGTTTGAGGATCATCAGGGTCTATGGGACTCCATTTCCCACAGGAACAGCTGACCAGGTTAACTCCTATCTCTACGAGGCTACTATCTCCGTTGCTTAGGTTCCGGGGCTGTCATCGCGTCGCTCCTCTTCGTGCAAGAAAATCTGGACAAGACAATAGCCAGGGACAAGCCAGTGAGTACTTTGAATGTACTCGGAAACATTATGAACACAGGTATAATATAACAATGATGTGCTGAAAATATTTTATGCTCATGACGTCAGTCACAAAAGATAAATAAAACTCTGATGCATGCAAGCAAGTTATTTATAAAAATGCAATAACATAGTAGTATTAAAATTTATGAAATAAATAACAAGCAATGCCACAGTCGGGCGTCTTAGCGACACCACATAAAGGGCTTTAAAAGAAATGCCACAGTCGGGCATCTGAGCGACACCACATAAAGGGCTTTAAAAGGAATGCCACAGTCGGGCATCTGAGCGACACCACATAAAGGGCTTTAAAAGAAATGCCACA
>NC_041389.1:76256363-76260629 GCF_002162155.2 Triticum dicoccoides | reverse complement strand
AATGCCACAGTCGGGTGTCTGAGTGACACCACATAAAGGGCTTTAAAAGAAATGCCACAGTCGGGCGTCTGAGCGACACCACATAAAGGGCTTTAAAGGAAATGCCACAGTCGGGCGTCCGAGCGACACCACATGAAGGGCTTTAAAAGAAATGCCACACTCGGGCGTCTGAGCGACACCACATAAAGGGCTTTAAAAGAAATGCCACAATCGGGCGTCTGAGCGACACCACATAAAGGGCTTTAAAATAAACAATCATAGTGAATATCCCGGAGGTGGAACCATCCCTGAGATACCGATAATAACAATAATATCACGGATTAGTCAACAATAATAATAATCAAAATTATCACAAGTCACAAGTAGTAATTCCATTTCTGGTTTAATAGTTTCACCTCCGAAGACCGACACTAAGACCGACACTTGACCCATCCCAGACTATAATCCTTAACCGTGGACACGGCTATTCGAATAGGTTTAATCTCTGCAAAGGGTGTACTCTTTACCCACGAGTAACGGATTTCTTTAGTCCATCGGGACTAATTCCGTCTACGGTCTTTTTGTTGAAAACACACCTAACTTGCACACACCAGCTTAACCCACACGTGTCTGGAATCACCCACGACACCTGTTAAGCAAACTCGAAGTGGGGAGGCTACAACCTCGCGTAGCATGGGATCAAATTTATATCGCGCGCTCTAAGGGGTGGCCTCCCCTCTCGGTCCCAACCGGAAACACCCATGCCCCCGGACCAGGTGGCCTGCCTACCAGCTACAACCGGTATCTTCAACCATGGCCTCTCTGTACGGTGTGTGCTAGAAAGAGGTTGACAACTTACTGAACCATACTCTACTTGCTGTAGAGACGAGTGGTAGTACGAAACAAGTATGGGGGTTACTGGAACAAGACTCGATCTACGGTCGACTCAGGAGGTTTAAGTATTCCCTGCATGATTAGTATAACGGATATATTTCAACTAACAGAGTCACCGCTCATATTACCTTACCATGCCATACCGGACATAACCGACCCGACGGACACCGGTGACAAACTCATGCCTACCCAAGGCAGAGGCTTTCCCGGGTTCCTGCCAGTATGCAAGCACAAGTGTGTTCATTTCCAACAGCATGGAAATCAATAACATGCACTCATGCATATGATCATGTCACATGAAATAACAAGTTTCTCCAAAGTGAGGTGATGTTATAAACGTGTCACCGAACACACAAAAATATTATGCCGGGGTTCAGAATGCTTGCCGTTAGGTCATGGGAAAATAGGGTGCATTCCAAAACATCTTGAAATCTTCAAAAATCCTATTAAGGAATATATTTGAATTAACACACAAAATCAAAACAGCACAAAAGGTTGTTTTGAAATTTTTTCAAATAAATCTTAAAATAAACTAGACATTATTGGAGGAATGTAGGAAAAAGAATCAATTCATTTGGAGTTATATTTAAAAAGTTATAGGCAGTCAAAGATTTGGTCAAAATCTGTTTTTAATAAAAACAGAAAAAGAAAACGTTTCAAGGGAGATTACGCTTTCGGTCAGAGGAGGCGTACTTGAGGTTTTACGCCTCCACTTAACCCACGCGGACCGGCGCTGGGTCTCTGACGGTGGGCCCGCCTGGCCCACTGGTCAGGTTTGACCAGTCGCCCGCGTCGTCTCCCTCCTCTGCCCGAGCGGAGCGGGGCTCCGGCGATCGTCGCCGGCATTTGGCTGCTCCTCGCGGGGCCCCGAGGGTAGGGATGGATCCGCAAGGCTGGGGCGGTCCTCTCGGTAGTTGTTGGGTCGGCGGGGACGGAGTGAGCTGCCGGATGCGAGCTCCACGGCGGAGGAAGGCTTCGATGGCGAAGTGACTTTGTGGCGGCGATGGCTCCCGATCAAAATCAAGTAGGGGAAAAGGCTCACGGGAGGATGTGGAAGCTCTTGGTGAAGAGAACGGAGAGGGGGAAGCCCTGGTGGCGCCGGAATGGACGGGACAGTGGCGGCGGCAGGAGTTGCCGGAGATGGAGAAGACGATGTTTCCCTGACGATTGTGGGCTGTGGGGGTGCCATGTGGGTAGCCTGAGGTTGCGTGCATGCTCAGAGGGGCTCGGGGTCCCTTTTTATAGCGTGGCCATGTCGGTTTGCGGCGGCCAGGGATAAGTTCGCCGGCGAACCGCCCTACTGTGCTGCAGGGCGACGTGGCGGCGACGAGGGCTTGCGGACAAGGCTGCGGATGAGCTTGAGCTGTTCAAGGGGGCAGCTGGCGAGCGCTGGTGGCTCGGGCGGCGCCGACCGCGGTAGAGGCGCGCTGCGGTCGCCGGTGTGCCGCCAAAAGCTCTATCGGCGGCGCTGTAGGCTGTCAGGGTGGCTTGGCACGTTGCTGCGAGAAGATGAGGTCGGGGGGTGCAGCTCTGTAGGCGAGCAAGGGCCGGGGCGTGACGCGGCGACCCGAGCGCACGCACGTGCAAAACGCGCGCTCTGGGCGCGCCCAGAGCACACACTGAGGGTGCTCGACTTAATGCCTTGGCATGCTACAGGTCACATGTGAGGGTGGCAAGCAACATATCTAGGTTGTTGATAGAGTGAAGCTCAGATGACAAGGTGGTTTGGTCAGGAGACCAAGTTCACAATGAAAACTTGAAATCATGCCAAATCTGGCCATGCACTCAGGGTGTTTGACAAAATGCCACAGGCACCCAGGCTTTTCTTGGAGGGGCCAAATCTTCCAGATTAGTGTCTCTTTGGATGCACAAGAGGGTGGTGAGGTTAGTTGGAGAAAAGCACAAACTTGCTAGTGCAAGTTTTGCAGAACTTCAAATCTGGACAGGATGTTAAGGGCATTATTTCATGAACCAAAAATGTGCTAATGGTTTCATGCTCTTGGACTCAGGAGTTTAAAATGGAGGACTAAAAGTAGGGAAAAGAATCCAGGGCCAAAGAATAAGCAAGAATATGGTTGCTGTACAAACCATCATGTTGGACCAGAATGAAGATGAGGTTGTTTCACTCAAAATTTTCAAAGAACATCCCTGCATTTTTTGCATATAATGGAATGATATGCTCCTACTGACATCCCAAAATTTTGGTGGAGGCTAAAAAGAAATATTTAAAAGGGTTGTAGTGAAAAATTGCCCACTGGACCAGAGAAGGAAAACAGGTGTAGCACTCAAAATATGCAATGAATTAAACATATTATTGCACAAAAGTGATTTAGAGATATCACATGACATCTCCAAATTTTGGTTGGATTTTTAGATAAATATATCAAATGGTTTTAGTACAAAAAGAGCTCCAAAACTCAAAACAAGTCATTTAATAAATAAAGCTCAGGGTGAAATAATTTAATAAATAAATCTTCTGATTGAGAGATGTTTTTAAATGAGAGGGAAAATAAGTCCAATATGTTTTGGAAGGATCCACTTGGGAAAAACTCCTTAATATTAAAAGAAAAGTTTTGAAATCAACAGAGGTATTCTTGCAGGCAAAAATTTTAAACTCTTGGCAAAATTTTAATAACTAAAACCTGGTTAATTTTTTGGGGTGCTACAGTTACTTTCCTTGCTGACGATCCGTGAATCCTAGAGACTCGTAGTAACATGCTTCGCACTCCGGGAATTCTATCGCAAACAAACAATAACATACATAAGCAACAAGCAAAGATGCACAAGTAGAACTCCAAATAAAAGATTTTGACCAGAGAGTTCAACTTAAGAACTCCAGTTCGCAAAAAGAAACAAATCAAAAGGAGCAACGAAACTCAAACGGCGAAAGAAAAAGATCCGTTTACTAATCTGAACTAGGGTCAAATTTTACAGAGATAAAAACTTGTTTGAGTTAATTATTCGGAAAGAGGGTTTCGAGATGAAACTCCAGGTGCTTGAATCGCCTGATTCTGATAAACGAGCGAAAAGATAAACAGGTTCGAACATCGGATCAGAAATCGCGATCAGAATAATCGCGGAATAAATCTGATAAAAAGAAAAATGACGAACGGCTAAACGAACGAACGTTCGTTAGCAGAAACTAAACGATGAACACATTCATTAGAATGAACGAACGATGGAACGCTCGCTAAAAAAATAAACCGAAGAATAAAACCGATCTATAAAAAAACGAACTACGGTTTTTCTAAAAAACCCGAAAGGGGTTTTCTTAAAAAAACGGCGGCGGGGCGGCTACCTCCGGCGAGGTCGTCCGGCGAGGCGGGGCGACTCCGGCGGACAGTGAGGGGCGGCGGGGCTCAGCGAGGGCGCGGGGTGGCGGCCGGAGGGGGC
>NC_041389.1:76247749-76255983 GCF_002162155.2 Triticum dicoccoides | reverse complement strand
CGGGCTCGGGCTCCGGGAGGTGGCGGCGGTGGTGGTGGTGGCTAGAGGAGGGTGTGGCGGCGTATATAAAGGGGGCGGGGCGGCGACTTGGAGGAGGGGGCAAGGCGCGGCAGCGGAGTTCGGCTCGGACTCCGGAGTCCGGGTCGGCGGTGGCGGGGCGCGCGCGCGCACGCAGGAGGCGGCGGCGGCAGCTGGGCTGGCCTGCTCGGCTAGGCCCTAGGCCCAGTCGGGCGCGGGTCTTTTTTTTAAACATTCCGCCGATTAGAAAAATCCTAGAAAAATAAATAAAAATCTAAAAATTCCAAAACAAGTTTTCTCCGTCTAATAGGAATATTTAGAAAGAGATGAACTTTTCTTGGCCTCTAAAATGCAACTTTTGAAACATGCAAATTTTTCTAGGGCAAATAAAATTCCGAATAAAACTCTAATAAAAACTAGATAATGATTTTAACATTTTTCCTCCGATATTTCATTTATTTTGGAGAAGTCATATTATCTCCCCTCATTTATTTATTTGAAATGAAATATTTTTCCGGAGAGAAAAATAATTAAAATCAAAATCCTCGTCTTCATTATTTGATAAAACTCAAATATGAAAATCAAAAAATCCCCAACTCTCTCTGAGGGTCCTTGAGTTGCTTAGGATTTCGAGGATTTGCAACCGAAAGGCAATAAAATATGATATGCATGGATGATCTATGTATAACATGCCAAATTGGAAATTTGGGATGTTACAAACCTACCCCCCTTAAGTTGAATCTCGCCCTCGAAATTCGGGTTGGCTAGAAAATAGGCGCGGATGGTCCTTGCGAATATCCTCTTCTCGCTCCCAGGTGGCTTCCTCCTCGGTATGATGACTCCACTGAACTTTGCAAAACTTGATCACCTTGTTCCGAGTGACTCGACTGTCAAAATCAAGAATCTTTAGTGGCTTCTCCTCATAGGTCAGGTTATTATCCAGCTGAATTGCCTCCAAAGGTACTATATCATTCAACGGTATATCGGCCATCTCAGCATGGCACTTCTTCAGGTGTGATACGTGAAACACATCGTGAACTCCTGACAATCCTTCAGGTAACTCCAGCTTGTAGGCAACTTCTCCCATCCGTTCCAAAATACGATATGGTCCTACAAATCTCGGGGCTAACTTTCCCTTAACTCCAAAACGTTTTACTCCCCTCAAGGGTGATACTCGTAGATAGGCTCTATCTCCAATTTCATAGGTTACTTCCTTGCGTTTTGAATCTGCATAACTCTTTTGTCTAGACTGAGCAATCTTTAGTCTGTCTCTGATCAGTTTAACCTTCTCCTCTGATTCCTTGATCAAATCTGGTCCAAACAACTGACGGTCTCCTACCTCAGCCCACATCAATGGTGTCCTACATCTGCGTCCATACGGAGCTTCGAACGGTGCCATCTTCAAACTGGCTTGGTAGTTGTTGTTATAAGAGAACTCCGCGTACGGCAAATTGTCATCCCAACTAGATCCATAATCTAGCGCATAGGCTCTTAACATGTCCTCCAGAATCTGATTGAATCTCTCTGTCTGTCCATCTGTCTGCGGGTGAAAAGTGGTACTGAACTCCAATCGGGTACCCAAAGTCTGGTGTAGCTGATGCCAAAACTTTGAAGTAAACTATGTTCCTCTATCTGATACGATGCTCCTCAGAACTCCATGTAAACATACGATCCTGGACATATATATCTTGGCCAACTTTGCACTTGTATATGTTGTTTTCACCGGGATGAAGTGAGCTACTTTGGTCAATCGATCCACAACTACCCATATAGAATCATATCCTGCCTTGGTTTTGGGTAATCCTGTAATAAAGTCCATACCAAGTTTGTCCCACTTCCATTCAGGTATTGGCATAGGCTGTAACAGTCCTGCTGGCTTCTGATGCTCTGCCTTCACTCTCTGACATACATCACATACGGCTACATACTCGGCAATATCCTTCTTCATACCAGTCCACCAGAAACGTTCCTTCAAGTCCAAATACATCTTGGTGTTCCCGAGATGAATCGAGTATGGTGAGTCATGGGCCTCTTGAAGTATCAACTTCCTGATCTCCGAATTGTTGGGCACATAAATTCGGTCCTCAAACCACAAGGTATCATGCTCATCCTCGCGAAAACCTTTGGCTTTACCTTCGCCCATCTTCTCTCTTATCTCAGCTATATCTTTGTCCTCCTTCTGAGCTTCTCGAATCTTGTCCAACAACGTCGACTGAACCTCCATTGCGGCAAGAAAACCTCTTGGAACAATCTCCAATCGAAGTTCCATGATCTCCGTAGCTAACTCTTTTGGTAATCCTTGGCTCTCAAGAATATTAGCATAACTCTTCCGGCACGAAGCGTCTGCTACGCCGTTGGCTTTTCCTGGATGATAGTGTAGCTTCATATCGTAATCCTTTATAAGTTCCAACCATCTCCTCTGTCTGAGGTTCAACTCCTTCTATGTGAAAATGTACTTCAGGCTCTTATGATCCGTGTACACATCACAACGATTTCCCATAAGATAATGTCTCCAGGTCTTCAACGCATGCACTACGGCTGCTAACTCCAAATCATGTGTGGCATAGTTCAACTCGTGTGGCTTCAGTTGTCGTGAGGCATACGAAACAACTTTTCCGTCCTGCATGAGAACACATCCAAGTCCCAAACGAGAGGCGTCACAATACACTTGAAACTCCTTATGTATATCTGGCAAGGTCATCACTGGGGCTGTAGTCAATCGTTTCTTCAACTCCTGAAATCTTGTCTCACAATCCTCTGTCCATTTGAACTTAGAATCCTTCTTTAACAATTCAGTCATTGGTTTAGCAATCTTGGAAAAATTCTCAATGAATCTCCGATAATATCCTGCCAGTCCAAGGAAACTACGGATCTCGCCAACTGAAGTGGGTGCCAACCATTCAGTGACCGACTGAACCTTACTGGGATCTACTGCTATACCTTCTCCTGATATAACATGTCCAAGAAATCCAACTTCTTTCAACCAAAACTCGAACTTGCTGAATTTGGCATATAACTGGTGTTCCCTGAGTTTCTCGAGAACCAAACGCAAGTGTTCCGCGTGCTCCTCTTCGTTCTTTGAGTATATAATAATATCATCAATAAATACCACAACAAACTTGTCCAAATACTCCATGAAACACCTTGTTCATCATACTCATGAAATAGGAGGGGCGTTAGTCAGTCCAAATGACATGACCGTATACTCATATAATCCATACCGTGCGGTAAACGCTGTCTTTGGTATATCCTTCTCTCGGATCTTCAACTGATAGTACCCTGATCGTAGATCAATCTTCGAAAACACCTTAGCTCCTTGTAACTGATCAAATAGATCATTAATCATCGGTAAGGGATACTTGTTCTTTATCGTTACTTCATTCAGAGCTCGGTAATCAACAACCATCCTCAGGGATTTTATCCTTCTTCTCCACCAAAAGTATTGGGGCTCCCCAAGGTGATGAACTTCTAAGAATGTAACCTTTCTCCAACAACTCTTTGATCTGCTTCTTAATTTCCTCCAGGTCATTTGCTGGCATCCGATAGGGTCTCTTGGATATTGGCCCTGTACTTGGCAATAGCTCTATGAAAAACTCGATGTCTCTATCTGGTGGCATACCTGGTAACTCTTCGGGGAAAACATCCGGAAAATCCTTCACTACCGGTACTTCCTCCTGTACAACTCCCATGAGGGCGTTTACTTGGCTCCTCCTAGGCACATGCCTAGATACATACTTAATCCTTTTTCCCTCCGGGGTGGTAAGATAAATTGACCTGCTAGCACAGTCAACACTTCCTCCATACTTTGACATCCAGTCCATACCTAATATCACATCCAATCCTTGCGACTCCAAGATGATTAGGTCAGACAAAAAAACATGCGTGCCAATGATTAGGGGTATCTGGGTGCACCATCTGCTAGCCATGTACTCTGCTCCAGGCGAGCTCACTAAAAGAGGGGTCCTAAGGGTTTGGGTTGGTAACTTAAACTTTTCCACAAATCCCCTTGATATGTATGAATGCGATGCACCAGTATCGAAAAGAACAATTGCGGTAAATGACTGAACCAAAAACTTACCTATTACCGCGTCCGGCTGCTCTTCAACTTCCTCCACGTTAACGTGGTTCACTTGTCCTTTGTTGAATGGATTGGGCTTCTTCCCAGCGCTCCCATTTCCATTTCCATTCTTTCCTTCAGAGCAGTCATTGGCATAGTGCCCTGTCTTCCCGCACTTGTAGCAAACAACTTGGCTTAAGTCCCTCTTTGCGGGTGTAGATGGGTTAGAGCGATTCTGATTATTGCTAGCTCCATTCCCATTCCCGTTCTTCGCACCATTATGGTTATGCGATCCTCCCCCAGTATGGTCATGACCTCCATGGTTATGAACAAGTCCTCCCGAGTTCGGGGTTAAGCGAGGCTTCTGGTGAGCTCCTAAGTTGTATTTCCCTTGTCCATACTTCCTCTTACGATTCTCAATTTGCTGCTGCTTTCCTTCAATCATTAGAGCCTTATCTACCAACTTCTGGTAGTTGTTGAAGGTTGCTACCATCAACTGCATGCTCATCTCATCATTCAGCCCTTCCATAAACTTCTCCTGCTTCGCGGCATCTGTGGCCACATCATCAGGGGCATAGCGTGAAAACTTGCTAAACTCATCCACGTACTGGCCAACAGTATGGTTCCCCTGGCGTAAATTGCGAAACTCACGCTTCTTCATCTGCATAGCTCCAGTCGAGACATGGGCAGTATGAAAAGCCTGCTGAAACCGAGCCCATGTGACAGTGTCGATAGGATAGGTGGCTGTGAAATTCTCCCACCATGCTGCTGCAGGTCCATCCAGTTGGTGTGCGGCAAAACGCACCTTCTCAGCATCTGTGCATTCTGCGGTGGTTAACTCCCTTCCAATATGGCGTAGCCAATCATCTGTAAGTATTGGCTCGATGCTACTGGAAAACACCGGCGGCTGTAACCTTAAGAAACGGGCGAGGTTATCCACTGGCGGGTGGTTATTGTTGGCATTGTTGTTGTTGGCATTGCCCTGGTTCTGAACTAGCAACTGCATCAAGGCATTCTGCTGTTGGATCAATTGGGTGATCTCCGGTGGAAAAACAAAATTGGGGTCTCTTCTCAGAGGAATCTGATGGGTTTAGATGGAAGAGATTAGAATAGAAACAAAAGATCTAGGGGAGAAACACTACCCATATGCATATGAGGCAAACACAAGCATTCATTCAATCAAACAAGCAAGGGCATACAAAACAGTCTGGGACTATCGCAAAAGTGCTCAACTACTAGTAGTTACATGGGGGAATGCTACTATTATATGGTGGTCATCTAGAAATCTTGATCGGTGGAAGACTCCATGATGTTAGCTCCGGCTTCATCTTCGTAGTCATCATCACTTGGATCTGAATCGATGTCGTCGATGATGATGTAATTGTCCGGGCAAGTGGGACCTCCTTCCTCTTCTCTCGGGGCTGGTCCTCCCATGAAGATTCTGATCTTCTTGACTAGGTCGTCATTCTTCTCCAACAGGGTCTTGATTTCCTCCTCATATCCATTGCGTGTAAACTTGAGTTCTTCCTCCAGCTCGATGATCCTAGTTTTTGCCTTCTTCAATTCCATCATGTCTGCGCACATCTGGTTCTCCTGACGTCGAATGTGCTGGTTTTGTTCCTGGATAAAAGCTGCGACAGATCTATCCTTCCTGGTGCTGATCATCTCCCATTGTTCATCTCGGCGCCCACATATTTGATAGGTGGTGTCCTTAAGCTCCCTGTTGTAGATTTCTCCAATGCATCCCATGGTAATATGAGCTGCCATACTCTTGCCAAGGCTCCAAGTGGGTGCTTCGAAAGAAAACTCTATGGGTTTGGAAGTTGGCGAGAACGTCCTTCCTGGAACTCGTACTTGAATCATCCAGCGCTCTTCTTCTGGTAAAGTGGCGTTGTACGTCCCGGTGAAGCTTGGTATTCCAATATTCAAGTACCTAGTGACTTCCTTTAAGTGGCGTCCAAAAGGGGTGTCTTCATCCGGTTGTGCAAACTTGTTCTTCATCTCCTTCATCCTAAAGAGTGGAAAAGGGAGAGGAGTCAAATTTGAGTAGAGAAGAGTGTCCTATGGCTTATCTTAGTGGTCGTGTCCTACACTCAGCGTGTGCTCTGATACCATCTTGTAGCGACCCGACCTCAGATGGTCAAGTCTCTGTGCTTCCGTGTCATCCCTGGATCGGTAATGCTGACACACACAGTACTCGAAGGATTTATAACAGAGTAGCAATCACACACTTATTACATCAAATGTCTCAAAAGAGACCTTATTATAATAATATGGCTTAAGGCCATCTAATGCGATAACAGCGGAAGGCTTGGAAGATAAAGTGAGTCCATCAACTCCAACGGCATAGCTGAGCTACACGGCAACGACCTATCGAACCTTACTCCTCGTCTGAAAAGTCTACAACATAATACGTTGCAGCCCGAGAATGGGTCAGCACATGGAATATGCTGGCAATGTAACACAAAAGAGCAATAACAGAATAATGCTACCACTACATGCATATTTGGCTGGTGGAAAGCTCTATGGTTACAGTTTTTGCAAAAAGCCAATTTTTCCCTACAATAAAGGAATATAATTTTAATTTAACTATCATGGTGGTTGAGACATCATTTGAGAAGGTAACCCCAACTCAATGATCCCAATTAATATAGTTAACAACCCAGCAATATTGATTAAGAGTGTTGAGATACATGTGAATACTCAAGTACTAGATACTCAGAATTGTCCATAACCGGGGACACGTATAACCATGATTAGATTGTACACTCTGCAGAGGTTTGCGCACTTTTCCCCACAAGACTCGATCGCTTCCGTTGAATTTCTCGCACTGCATGGTGTTTGAGAAACGGATGACCGAGACATAGTCTTTCAGAAACATTAACTCCCTACTCCGGGTAGACCATACCAAACCTACAAAACCCACTACCTGCTGATCCACCTCTTCAAGAGTTTCACGTAACTTACTCAACTATGCTAGAGCCCATAATAGCTTGTGGCTGCACATGGAAGTTTCTAGCATGAAAATATCTCAGTTCCCTTTGAGCCTGGGTGGCGAACCATAGGATGATCACACGGTATATCCCCGGGACCTCCTAGGATAACACTAGTATATCCCCAGGTGTCCGGGCAAGTCCATTGGTATATCCCCAGGGTGCCCCTACCAATCCACCCAGATGTGTATTAAAGTTGCCACCTTAAGTTGAACCATTAAGTAAACAATCTCACATCTGTCATGGAATACACTCAAACCCAATCCACGTCTACGAGCATAGCATGGCAATATAAGCATAACGTAGAAGTAACTCCCAAGGTTTGAATGCAGGACAATAGGTTCCTACCTCATCAACTACTTCTCAATACCCACATGTTATCAAACCTACTCATGCAATGTTTGAGGGTGAAACTAATGCATAAAAACTGGGTATGAAAGGGATATGATCAAAGTGTTACTTGCCTTGCTGACGATCCGTGAATCCTAGAGACTCGTAGTAACACGCTTCGCACTCCGGGAATTCTATCGCAAACAAACAATAACATACATAAGCAACAAGCAAACATGCACAAGTAGAACTCCAAATAAAGGAGTCTGACCGGAGAGTTCAACTTAAGAACTCCGGTTCGCAAAAAGAAACAAATCAAACGGAGCAACGAAACTCAAACGGCGAAAGAAAAAGATCCGTTTACTAATCTGAACTAGGGTCAAATTTTACAGAGATAAAAACTTCTTTGAGTTGATTATTCGGAAAGAGGGTTTCGAGATGAAACTCCAGGCGCTTGAATCGCCTGATTCCGATAAACGAGCGAAAAGATAAACAGGTTCGAACATCGGATCAGAAATCGCGATTAGAATAATCGCGGAATAAATCCGATAAAAAGAAAAATGACGAACGGCTAAACAAACGAACGTTCGTTAGCAGAAACTAAACGATGAACACGTTCGTTAGAACGAACGGACGAGCGAATGCTCGCTAAAAAAATATACCGAAGAATAAAACCGATCTATAAAAAAACAAACTAGGGTTTTTCAAAAAAAACCGAAAGGGGTTTTCTTAAAAAAACCGAAGGCGGGGCGGCTACCTCTGGCGAGGCGGGGCGACTCCGGTGGGCGGTGAGGGGCAGCGGGGCTCGGCGAGGGCGCGAGGTGGCGGCGGTAGGG
>NC_041389.1:76157839-76247440 GCF_002162155.2 Triticum dicoccoides | reverse complement strand
GGCGGGGCGCGCGCGCGCACGCAGGAGGCGGCGGCAGCGGCTGGGCCGGCCTGCTCGGCTGGGCCCTAGGCCCAGTCGGGCGCGGGTCTTTTTTTTGAACATTCCGCTGATTAGAAAAATCCTAGAAAAATAAATAAAAATCTAAAAATTCCAAAACAAGTTTTCTCCGTCTAATAGGAATATTTAGAAAGAGATGAACTTTTCTTGGCCCCTAAAATGCAACTTTTAAAACATGCAAAATTTTCTAGGGCAAATAAACTTCCGAATAAAACTCTAATAAAAACTAAATAATGATTTTAACATTTTTCCTCCGATATTTCAATTATTTTGGAGAAGTCATATTATCTCCCCTCATTTATTTATTTGAAATGAAATATTTTTCCGGAGAGAAAAATAATTAAAATCAAAATCTTCGTCTTCATTATTTGATAAAACTCAAATATGAAAATCGAAAAATCCCCAACTCTCTCCGAGGGTCCTTGAGTTGCTTAGGATTTCGAGGATTTGCAACCGAAAGGCAATAAAATATGATATGCATGGATGATCTATGTATAACATGCCAATTTGGAAATTTGGGATGTTACATCATCTCATACAACAATTTATATCACATCATGCCTTGACCATATCACATCACAGCAAGCCCTGCAAAAACAAGTTAGACATCCTCTACTTTGTTATTGCACGTTTTACGTGGCTGCTACAGGCTTCTAGCAAGAACCGTTCTTACCTACGCATCAAAACCACAAAGAGTTTTCGTCAAGTGTGTTGTTTTAACCTTCAACAAGGACCGGGCATAGCCACACTCGATTCAACTAAATTTGGAGAAACAGACACCCAGCAGCCACCTATGTGCACAAGCACGTCGGTAGAACCAGTCTCATGAACGAGGTCATGTAATGTCGGTTGTCGGTGTACAAAAGTAGCGGCTCTCTTTTGTACCCCTTTACTTGTGCACGGGCAGTCAGAGACGCGGCCGTGGCCACACTTAGCAGGGCAGAGGAGGGAAGCCAAAGGCGCAAGACAATTAAAGCAATGCCAAGAACAGAGACACGGAAAACAAAAGGGCGAGGTAGATTCCCCTAGCAAGATCCTTGCCGGGGCAGCCTCCGCAGCCCCGGCAAGAGCCTTGCCGGGGCAACTTGCCCAATGCTAGCAGAGGACGCCACCCTTGAGCCCAAGGGTTCCAATGCCATCAACTACATTGGAACCATGGCTCAGGAGGCACCTCTATGGTGGCATGCAGATCTTTGTGAAGATCATAAGCACACAAGATCAGATAAGGACCAGAAGACGACGATCCTTGGCAAGACCCTTGCCGAGGAAATCCACGAGACCTCCGGCAAGATCCTTGCCGGGGATGACCATGATGTCACGGCAAGACCCTTGCCGGGACCTCCGCAAGACCCTTTCCGAGGACATCAACAGGGCCGCGGCTAGGCCCACATTCGCTAAGGCTCCACCGCCGTTCCCATGCAACTGCTAGCCCAGCCAGCTAGGCGAGCACCTGCGTGGTGACATGCGGCCTCTAGACCGACTAAGCAAGCACCTGCGTGGTGACATGCGGCCTCTAGACCGACTCAGCAAGCACCTGCGTGGTGGCATGCAGATCTTCGTGAAGACACTGCCACCCTGCCAGCTCAGCAGCCTGCCAGCCTACATGGCACTACGCGCCTCACTGGCCTGGACGCGTGTCGGAGCAAGGCGAAGAAGTGACTGACGAGACGGGCTTCATTGCCATCCCCAATAAAGCAAGAAGGGCACGTCGGCAACACATTAAATGCGTTTGTCTGACGGTGCCAGAGGATAGACTCAGCCACTATACACCTTTCCACCTCCTGTGTGCCACTGTGGCACCCCCTTTGACTATAAAACGAGGCTCGAGGCATACTAGAGAGGGATTCGGATCTTTTGGACTACGCACATGCCGTAGCTAGTTCAAGAACTCTAGAACACTCAAATGTACACCAAAGCAGGACTAGGGTATTATGCATCCTCGCGGCCCAAACCTGGGTAAATGATTTTTGTGCTGGCTCCTAGACCCGCTCTTTCCAGAACCTCGCGCCCGCTGACCATAGTACGGATTCCAGTGAACCCATAGGTGTCATTTATATCTCTTCCTCCATAAGAGAAATGTTTGCATTGCCAAGAGTCCAACTTCTTTTCTTACACTAACATCGGTTCGGGCCATTTCATAAAGCAATACCGCCAAATCAAAGTATGACATGCTGGTAAGCAGTACGACTATTATCACCCACAACTCTTTGTGTTCTACTTGTGCATATAACATCTACGCATAGACCTGGCTCTGATACCACTATTGGGGAGCGCAATAATTTTAAAAAATTTCCTACGATCATGCAAGATCTATCTATGTGATGCATAGCAGTGAGAGGGGAGAGTGTGTCCATGTACCCTCGTATATCGAAAGCGGAAGCGTTATGACAACGCAGTTGATGTAGTCGTACGTCTTCACGATCCGACCGATCCTAGCACCGAAGGTATGGCACCTCTGCGATATGCACACGTTTAGCTCGGTGACGTCCCACGAACTCTAGATCCAGCTGAGGTCGAGGGAGAGCTTCATCAACACGACGGCATGGTGATGGTGATGATGAAGTTACCGGCGCAAGGCTTCGCCTAAGCACTACAACGATATGACCGAGCTGGAAATCTGTGGAGGGGGGCACTGCACATGGCTAAAAGATCAACTTGACCAACTTGTGTCTCTATGGGGTGGCCCTCCCCCGTATATAAAGGAGTGGAGGAGGGGGCCGGCCGGCCTCAAGGGGTGCGCCCTAAGGGGGGAATCCTACTCCAAGTAGGAGCAGGTTCCCCCTTTCCTAGTCCAACTAGGAGGGGAAGGAAGGAGGGGAAGGAGAGAAGGAAAGGGGGGCGCCCCCTAGTCCAATTCGGTTTGGGTTAGGGGGGTGCATGCCCCACCTTGGCCTGCCTCGTCTCTTCCACCACTTGGCCCATGAGGCCCAATTATCCCCTGGGGGGTTCTGGTAACCTCCGATACTCCGGTTTTATCCAAAACTTCTCCGGAACACTTCCGGTGTTCGAACATAGCCGTCCAATATACCAATCTTTATGTATCGACCATTTTGAGACTCCTCGTCATGTTCGTGATCACATCCGGGACTCCGAACAACCTTCCGTACATCATATCACATAAACTCATAATACCATTCGTCATCGAATGTTAAGCATGCGGACCCTACGGGTTCGAGAACTATGTAGACATGACCGAGACACGTCTCCGATCAATAACCAATAGCGGAACTCGGATTCTCATATTGGTTCCTACATATTCTATGAAGATTTTATCGGTCAAACTGCATAACAACATACGTTGTTCCCTTTGTCATCGGTATGTTACTTGCCCGAGATTCAACCGTCGGTATCATCATACCTAGTTCAATATCGTTACCAGAAAGTCTCTTTACTTGTTTTGTAATACTTCATCCCGCAACTAACTCATTAGTCACAATGCTTGCAAGGCTTATAGCGATGATTATTATCGAGAGGTCCCAGAGATACCTCTCCGAAACACGGAGTGACAAATCCTAATCTTGATCTATGCCAACCCAACAAATACCTCTAGAGACACCTGCAGAGCACCTTTATAATCACTCATTTACGTTGTGACGTTTGGTAGCACACAAAGTGTTTCTCCGGTATTTGGGAGTTGCATAACCTCATAGTCCGAGGAACTTGTATAAGTCATGAAGACAGCAATAGCAATGAACTGATACGATCATAATGCTAAGCTAACGGATGGGTCATGTCCATCACATCATTTTCCTAATGATGTGATCCCGTTTATCAAATGACAACACATGTCTATGGTTAGGAAACATAACCATCTTTGACTAACGAGCTAGTCAAGTAGAGGCATACTAGGGACTATATGTTTTGTCTATGTATTCACACATGTACTAAGTTTCCGGTTAATACAATTCTAGCATGAATAATAAACATTTATCATGATATAAGAAAATAAATAATAACTTTATTATTGCCTCTAGAGCATATTTCCTTCAGTTACACTACGTGCAAAATGGCTCTGGGCGGTGCTTAATTGGAGGATGGGGCCAGTGATTTCGGCAGAAGGTGTCGTGTCGTCGGTCGGGGCATGTGGGACGGGGAAGGAGGAGGATGGTATGGGTGGGGTGTGGATTACCTGACCATATCGACGAGGCGGCGTTGCCAGCGAGGAGGAGGCGGCGTTGCCATCGCAATAAGAAGAAGGGTCATCGGTGAGGAGGCGGCGTTGCCAGCGAGGAGGCGGCGTTGCATGAAGAAGGGTCCCCGGCGAGGAGGCGACGCTGCAAGAAGAATGGTCGCCGGTCAGGAGGCGCTACTGCCAGTAAGAAGCAGTGAAAGTTTGGACTCGAAAAGCAAGGAGGAACAGTGGAAATGTGGCTTTTGTCAGGTGTGGGATAGATATTTCCGCGATGGCAGAAAAATTTTGCTCGGTGCCGCGAGAAACTGGCGCGGAAGTGTGGTTCAAGCGCGAGCGGTGGACTGTAGACGATGAAGCTTCCTGCGTAAGCCAGACAAGATGGTGCGCCAAGATATTTTATATCGCAACCCACACGATTCTTAGTAGTAAACTATTTGTGGTATACCTGATTTTTTTTCATTCTGTTTTGAAAGTAAAAATGGTGTTACAGAGGGAAAGGATGGTGTTAGAATTGCTAGAACATTTATCTACAATGAACATGCAACTATATGAGTGTCGTGTTAAAATTTGGAATTATTCTGTGTTCCTTTAGAATTTTTATGCATTAATTGAGTTTATAGGCATTTAATGTGCATAATTCAAATTTGAACTACAAGCACATGCTCCAGTGCTCCAAAGTTTGATTAAAAATCACGTGTGTGTCTTTGGGTGAATTTATAGGTCCCATGCAAGAATGGGAATGAAATTCAAACATCTGGGCATGGTGGCTCGGCCAAAAACATTGAGAAACTTGGTTTTTAAATTCTTGTAAATCCCAAACTCACCTAGAAATCATGAAACTTGGCATGGTGTCATTTCATGGCACCAGCATATTGTGGTAAAAAATGGATGAATTGCGACAAGTTTTGGTATAACCTTCTTGCAAATTGGAGCTTCTCTCAAGTAGGCGTGAGGTTTCGAGAGGGGACGTGTCACCTTTGTGTGCGAAACAACATATGCTGCCCCCCCCCTCTTGATTTTTTTACAGAGAAAACATAGAACTATATGATTGTCGTGTTAAAATTTGGAATTATTCTGGGTTCGTTTGGCCCTTTTTATGCATTAATTGAGTTTTTGGGCATTTAATGTGAATAATTCAAATTTGAACTACAAGCACATGTTCCAGTGCACCAAGGTTAGTTCAAAAATCACATGTGTGTCCTTGGGTGAATTTCTAGGTCCCGTGCAAGAAATGGGAATGAAATTCAAACATCTGGGCGTCGTGGCTCGGCCGATAACATTGATAAACTTGGGTTTTAAAATTCCTGTATATTCAAAACTCGCCTGAAAAACATGAGACTTCGCATGGTGTCATTTCATGGAACCAACATGCTGGGGTAAAAAAATTGGCTGAATTAGGACAAGTTTTGGTATAAGCTTCTTGCAAACCGGAGCTTCTCTCAAGAAGACTCGTGGTTCCGAGAGGGAACGTCTCACCTTTGTGTGCGAAATGATATACGCTGCCTCCCCCCCTTGAATTTTTACAGAGGCAGCTGAGGGAGTCCTGGATTAGGGGGTATCCAGACAGCCGGACTATATAATTTGGCCGGACTGATGGACCGTGAAGATACAAGACTCAAGACTTCGTCCCGTGTCTGGATGGGACTTTCCTATGCGTGGAAGACAAGCTTGGCGATCTGGATATTAGATCTCCTTCTTTGTAACCGACTCTGTGTAAACCCTAGCTCCCTCCGGTGTCTATATAAACCGAAGGGTTTGGTCCATATAGGGACAATCATAATCATCATAGGCTAGCTCCTAGGGTTTAGCCTCTACGATCTAGTGGTAGATCAACTCTTGTAATACTCATATCATCAAGATCAATCAAGCAGGAAGTAGGGTTTCACCTCCGTCGAGAGGGCCCGAACCTGGGTAAAACATCGTGTCCCTTGCCTCCTTTTACCATTAGCCTTAGACGCACACATCGGGACCCCCTACCCGAGATCCGCCAGTTTTGACACCGACATTGGTGCTTTCATTGAGAGTTCCTCTGTGTCGTCGCTTCAAGGCTCGATGGCTCCTTCAATCATCAACAACAACACGGTCCAGAGTGAGCCCTTTCTCCCCGGACAGATCTTCGTGTTCGGCGGCTTCGCACTGCGGGCCAATTCGCTTGGCCATCTGGAGCAGATCGACAGCTACGCTCCTGGCCATCAGGACAGGTTCGGAAACTTGAACTACACGACCAATATCCGTTTAGACTTGATCTTCGACGGATTCGGGCCTGCGCCAGGAGCGCCGAACAGTCACGACAAGCACGGCTTAGGCCCGCTATCAGACAATACTCACGATATCGCACCTGCAGGAGCTCCAGACCTAAATCCAGGGTAGATCGCATCGTCCGAGGATGGGTGGATGGACCCCACCCCGGAGGCCGCACACTCATGGGCGGTAGAGCCGAACACAGACTCCACCCCCAAGGAAGCCTGTGACACCGGACCACCGGACTCATGTCCGGCTGTAGGTTCCAGTCCGCGCACCCCCGAGCCCGTAGAATCTGGTTGGGCTCTGGTAATGGAGTTCACCGCTGCGGATATCTTCCAACACTCGCCCCTTGGCGACATGCTGAACTCGTTAAAGTCTCTCTGTTTATCAGGATACTCTTGGCCGAACTATCTCCGGCTCGAGTGGGAAGCAGGCGACAAGGGAATTCATTGCCCACCCACCACCCACTTCATTGCCACGGTCGACGATTTGACCGACGTGCTTGACTTCGACTCTGAAGACATCGACGGTGTGGACGACGATGCAGCAGATGAACAGGAACCACCGCCCACGGGGCGCTGGACAGCCACATCCTCATATGATATATAAATAGTGGACACTCCGAAAGAAACCAATGGCGATGAGACAATGGAGGATAATCCCTCAAGGAAGAAAGCAAAGCATGGGCGTCATCGGCGCCGCTCCAAGCCCCGCCACAGCAATACCGGCACAGGAGACAAAAACAATCCGGATGGTGCCGAAGATGAATACAACCCCGATCAGCGTGCCTTCGAGTAGGCCAAACATGAAGACGGGCAGGTCAGCCCAGACGAACAGGCGACGGACGGATACCCGGAGGAGGACAACTACGTGCCCCCCTCTGAAGACGACATTAGCCTCGGCACCGACAAATTTGGCGTGCCTGAGGACCCCGTAGAGCAGGAGCGCTTCAAGCGCCGGCTTATGGCCACCGTGAGGAGCCTGAAAAAGAAGCAGCATCAGCTCCAAGCTGATCAAGATGTGCTCACAGATAGATGGACTGAGGTCCTGGCAGCTGAGGAATATGGACTCGAGCGCCACGCCAAAGGTTATCCAAAGCACAAGTGGCTACCTCAATTCGAGGAGGAGCCCATACTACCAGCACAGGATGAGGCTGACCGGCCACCTCGCGGCCGGGATAAAATGACGTGTCAGCGCGAATACCAGCCCGCACCCCCATGCCAATACACTACGGCCTGAGGCAATAGGCAGGACCTGCAAGACATACTGGAAAACAAGGTAGGACAGCCAAGATCAATCTACGGATCGTGGGGGCGCGCCCCAGCACGTGACGATGATCGTCACGCCGGATACACTATCAACAAGTCCGGCCGGGCCGAACATAGCCAACCAGACTCATTGGAACTACGCAGCCACATAGCCCGGCATAGAGGCGCCGCACACCCCCTCTGCTTCACTGACGAAGTGATGGATCACGAATTCCCAGAAGGGATTAAACCCGTAAACATCGAATCATATGATAGCACAACAGACCCCGCGATATGGATCGAAGATTTCCTTCTCCACATTCACATGGCCCGCGGTGACGATCTACATGCCATCAAGTATCTTCCCCTTAAACTCAAAGGACTGGCCCGACACTGGCTAAATAGCCTACCGGCAAATTCCATCAGCAGCTGGGAAAACCTGGAGGACTTGTTCCTTGACAACTTCCAGGGTACATACGTACAACCACCGGATGCTGATAACTTGAGTCACATTACCCAACAGCCCGGAGAATCAGCCAGAAAATTCTAGACTCGGTTCCTAACTAAAATGAACCAAATTGTCGACTGTCCGGACGCCGAAGCCCTGGCGGCCTTTAGGCATAATATCCGCGACGAGTGGCTCGCCCGACACCTTGGCCAGGAAAAACCAAAGTCCATGGCGGCCCTCACGACACTTATAACCCGCTTCTGCGCGGGCGAGGACAGCTGGTTGGCTCGCAGTAGTACCACGCCAATAAACTCCAGTACTTTAGATGTCCACGACAATAACGGCAAGCCACGGCACAACAGACATAAGCGTCGGAACAATGGTGACAAACTGAAGACACGACAGTCAACGCCGGATTCACTACTAGGAAAAGGGCTATAGATAGGACTGATTCTAATGGCGCACCAGGAAGACAGTGCGCCACTACTATATACTAATGGCAGACTGGCTTCAGGTACGCCATTAGTGTGGCAGACACTAATGGCGCACCAGCCTCACGGTGCGCCACTACTGTCGATTTGTTTTTTCCCATTTTTCCATACAAACTAATGGCGCATGGAGACAAAGTGCGCCATTAGTAGTTAGAACTAGTAATGGCGCACGGCCAGGCAAGTGCGCCATTAGTATATTTTTTTTTACTTTTTCCGAACCTACTAATGGCGCACTATGACGCCGTGCGCCATTAGAATACATATGTTTTTTTTACTTTTCTGCAAAAAGTACTAATGGCGCACCACCTGCAGGTGCGCCATTAGTAACCAGTGTTACTAATGGCGCATTGTGTGGTGGTGCGCCATTAGTAACCTGGGACCAACAAGATATTTTGGACAGCCCACCTGCCCACTCACTTTCCCCACTTCATTCTCTCCACCTCCTCCTCCAAACTTGTCTCGGCTGCCTCCTCCTCCTCACCTCATTTCCACCATAAATTCATCAAAATTAAGTGGTGAAATTACCTTTTTTTGATAGGTAAGTAAGGGGAAAGCTATCTTCATGATGTAGATCTACTTTTTTTCTCCCTAGCTCACTCCAACAACGTGCACATGCACTTTTTGTGGCCTAGCTAGATCTATGTATGTTTGTGGTGTTGCATGTGTTTGTGGTGTTGGATATATGATTGTGTTTGAAGGTACCGGTATTTGAAATGCGATAGTTGCCAATATTTTGCCGGAATGTTTTGATTCATTTCCGTTTCGGCGAGAATTTTGGCACTATGCATTCTTTTTGGTCCTATTTTTAGGGAAGGTCATGCCAAATTTTTTCTTGGTTCTAAAATATCATTTTGCTCTACCCCGCAGGCGACCATGGTCGGCATGATGACTGAAGGCATCGTGAATAGGGTTTTGAGCTCCGCGAAGGCCGAGATGCTTCAAAAGAACGAGATGGAGATAAGATGTCCGTGTCGAAGATGCAAGCTGAAGAGCCTTATTGCGGACCCGGATTCTAGGCAGGTGCGGGACCACCTACTCTTGCGTGGTTTCATGGATGGCTATTGGTGGCAAGGTGATGAAGATGACTATGAAGTCGTCCATGGGGGCCGGGCAAGAAATGAGGAAGGGCAACAAGACAAGTACCACTGCGGCGAGGGCGGGCGAGAAGACGAAGAATCTCCAGGACATGATCACGACGGTGATGCTGTACACAGTCATCATGTAGAAGATGTCATAAATGATGATGGGGAAGATCAAGACGAAGGGCATGATCATGAAGATGAAGATGAAGATGCCGGAGCAGGCTGGGTGCAGGACCCTCATATTCAAGAGCTGCTTCTCAAGCAGACGGATAACGCAAGAGCTGCCGCCCGAGAGAAAGCCAAGCTGGATCAACTGGAGATAGACGCGGTTACTCCATTGTATGAAGGATGCAGGCCCGAGGATACCCGCCTGAAAGTAATGCTCATGGCTCTGGAGATGAAGGTAAAACACAAAATGACCGATGCATGCTTCGATGAGAACATGTCATTCTGGCATGAACGTCTTCCCAAGGGGAACATGTGCC
Organism: Triticum dicoccoides; assembly: GCF_002162155.2. Taxonomy (NCBI): domain Eukaryota; kingdom Viridiplantae; phylum Streptophyta; class Magnoliopsida; order Poales; family Poaceae; genus Triticum; species Triticum dicoccoides. The sequence goes on along the minus strand of NC_041389.1, from coordinate 76,237,254 downwards.
CGACCAGTTTCGAGGAGGCGAAGAAAATCGTGTGTCCTCTGGATTTACCGCACGTGAAATACCATGTGTGCATGAACAATTGTATCATTTATCGGGACGAGGACGCGGAGTCTACCATATGTCCGGTGTGCGGCGTCACTCGATACAAGAAGAGGAAGAAAGCTCCTCGAAAATCGGTGTGATACTTTCCGATCACTCCTCGTCTGCAGCTGTATTTCGCGGACCCTAAGGTAGCAAAGCTCCTGCGTTGGCACGCGGATAGGGAGGAGAAGAAGCGGGAAGATGACGGAAATGATCCGGAGATAAATAAAAAAGACAAGATGCTGAGTCACCCTAAGGATGCGAGCCAGTGGCAAGCGTTGAACTTCGAAGACCAAGAATTTGGGAAGGATCCAAGGAACATCGTGCTGGGCGCGAGCACCGATGGAGTCAATCCGTTTGGCAGCCAGAGAAGCACACATAGCACCTGGCCTATGTTTGTGTGGATGTACAACCTTCCCCCCTGGTTGTGCATGAAGAGGAAGTACATTCACATGAGTATGATAATTGAAGGGCCGAAACAACCAGGGAACAACATCAATCTGTATCTGGGGCTGCTGAAGGAGGAGCTAGACACGCTGTGGAAAACGCCAGCCAATACGTGGGACGTCGCAGAGAGAGAATATTTCCCTATGAGAGCCGCACTGCTCACAACGGTGCACGACTATCTCGGTTACGGATATCTCGCGGGGCAGGTAGTCCACGGATTTTCTGGATGCGTAAGGTGCATGGATGACACAACGTATCGCCAGCTAGATAGAGATCCCGGGTCTTCGAAAACCGTGTTCATGGGACATCGAAGGTGGCTTCGCGACGATGACCCGTGGAGGAAACTCAAGTATCTGTTCGATGGTGAAACTGAACCCCGAAAACGCCCGTGTACGAGGAGCAGCGAGGAAATAGACGAGCTGTTGAAAAATTAGAAAGACTGCCCACTGCCGGGAAAGAAGCAAAAGGCGCCAGAGCCGGGAAAGAAGCGAAAGGCGCCAGATCCGCTGCTGAAGGTATGGAAAATGAGGTCTGTTTTCTGGGACATGCCGTACTGGAAGATCCACCGTGTGCCTCACAGCCTTGATGTCATACATATCACGAAGAACATGTGCGAGAGTCTGCTTGGTACCCTGCTCAACATGCCAGAGAGGACCAAAGATGGGCCGAAAGCAAGGGCAGACTTGAAATCAATGGGCATTAGGCAGGAGCTTCACACTAATGATGATGATGATGATGAGGCGAAGCAGGACACAGAAAGTCGTCGCAAAGGCAAAAAGGCCAAGAAGACCGGAAATGACTACCCTCCCGCGTGCTTCACTCTAAGTCAGGAGGAGATCGAGCAGTTTTTCACCTGCCTCCTAGGAGTAAAACTTCCTTACGGTTACGCGGGGAAGATAAGAAGATACCTAGACCCAGCGAAGCAGAAGTTCAGCGGGATGAAGTCTCACGACTGTCACGTGTTGATGACGCGTATACTTCCAGTTGAAATCCGTGGGATCATGGACGCGCACGTCCGTGAAACCCTATTTGGCCTATGCAACTTTTTTGACGTCATCTCTCGGAAGTCGATTGGCGTGAGGCAACTCAGAAGACTACAGGAAGAGATCGTGGTGATACTATGCGAGCTTGAGATGTACTTCCCGCCCGCATTCTTCGACGTTATGGTGCATCTGCTGGTCCATATCGTGGAGGATATCATCCAACTCGGGCTGACGTTCCTGCACAGCATGATGCCGTTCGAAAGGATGAATGGTGTCATCAAAGGATATGTTCGCAACATGTCACGTCCAGAGGGAAGTATAGCCAGGGGCTTTCTGACCGAAGAGTGCATCTCCTACTGCATGAATTATATAGGCATCGAGAACCCCGTTGGTCTGCCCGTCAACAGGCACCTCGACATGCTCGCTGGATGGGGTCACCGTGAGGGTCGCCGAGAAATGCATGTCGACTCCGAGGGTCGACTCGCCGACTTTGAAAGAGCAAACCTAGTCGCGCTACAACACATAGACGTGGTCTATCCTTGGGTGGTAGAGCACAAAACCTTTATTGAGAAGACGTACAATGACCGAGGCCAACAGAGGACAGACGAAGATATACTCAAAGAGCACAACTCATGTTTCACGCGTTGGTTCAAGCAGAAGCTTCTGTCGTACCCTTTACATGAAGATTCTTCTGCGGAAGAACAACTCATATTCGCCTTGTCACAGGGCGCCGAGCACAACCTGATGACCTATGAGGCGTACGATATCAACGGCTACACATTCTACACCGAGGACAAGGACACGAAGAGCGATGGTTATCAGAACTCTGGGGTAACGATGGAATCCTACACCGGTAAGGATAAGGACAGATACAATGGAAGGATCGAGGAGATCTGGGAGCTGAGCTACGCTGGAGAGAAGGTGCCGATGTTCCGTGTCAGATGGGCCAAGAGCGTCCTAAAAGAAGACCGATATTTCACCACCATGGTTATACCCGAAGCCAAATCCAAGACCGCGGGCACAAACGTCACCGCGAAAAATGAGCCATGGGTACTGGCTTCCCAAGTGGACCAATGCTTCTTCATTACCGACCCGTCAAAGCCCAGTCGTGTTGTCGTGAGGAGAGGCAAAAGGAAGATCATCGGAATGGATGGAGTAGCCAATGAGCAAGACTTCGACAAGTACGGCGACCCAAAGATTGAACATGACTACGGCGATGAAGTAGCAGCACACACTACAAGAAGAAGCAGGACCACCCTACCTAAAGGACGTCCGTTCCACAGAAGAACTCCATTTGCGAAAAAGAAGGGCAAGAAGATTGTGAACAGATAGCTAGCTAAGATCGATTGTATTTAAATCGTAGTCTTCATTTCTCGATTGTATTTCATGGGCACTTTTTGATATCATGAATATTTTTAAATTTCATGGGAACTTTTTGAATTCATGAGGACACTTGATCTCGATCCCCCTCCATCTCGATCTCGATTACCCCTCCATCTCGATCTCGATCCCCGCACCCTCCCCCGCTCCACCGCCACCGCCGATGATATTTTCAAGTAACAAGTTTGAACATATTTAAACACAAATAAATATAAAAAACAGCATTTAAAATGCATAAAAAAATATTGGGGAGCCTGGGAATCGAACTCAGGACCTCCTGGTGTGTGTGCTGCGTGCTGACCAGTCGGGCTAGTGGGTGGGTTCTATTGTAGATAGGGTTAGGTGGTAGATAGGGCTAGTGGGCTAGATTAGAACAAAATTCTAATGGCGCACCGAGAGCTGGTGCGCCATTAGAATAGTCGTACTTATGGCGCACCGAGAGCTGGTGCGCCATTAGAAAGTTTCCCCCCAAACTAAATCCCCAATCTCTCTAATCTCTCCCGCTGCCCCCCGTGTTCGCCGTCCCCCTCGCCTCCTTTGCCGTCCTCGAGCCGAGCGCCGCCTCCCTCGCCACCTCCCTCGCCGTCCCCGAGCCCTCGCCGTCCCCCTCCTCCCGCGACCCCGCCTGCGTCAACCTCCCTCCCGAGCGCGACAGCTAGGGTTCCTAGCCGCCGCCACCGCTGACGGCCCGCCGCCGTGGCGCGCCCAGCCGGCCGAACCCTCCGCTCCCCGCCTCCACCGCCTCCTCCTCGACGCGCCGCCTCCTCGACATGCCACCTCCTCGACGCGCCTCCTCCTCCTCGACGCGCCACCTCCTCGATGCGCCTCCTCCTCCTCGACACGCCGCCTCCTCGACGCGCCGCTGCCCGCTGCCTCCTCGACACCGGCGTCCTCCTACGGCAGCCTGCCGTTATCCCACAGGTGATTCCTCACCTCTCCCCCCTTCCCCTCCTTCCGTAGCTGAGATGTAAACTAAAACTGAGATGTAAACTAAAGGAGTTCATGATTTGCAAAAGCTGTAGCATACTCCAACAAGTGATAAATGCACTCAAAAGTTCACTAAGAAAATGCAGATGCTTCTCACTTGTTACTGAAAGTTTTCTGGAGTGATAAATGCATGCAAAAGAAGTTCAGTTAACTGTTACTGTTGCTGTATGAATTCCAACCAGGTCAATTTGCAGAGTATAAGGATAGCATAGAAGACAAGTAGCATAATAGCATAGAACACAACCAGGTCAATTTGCTATATATAGCCAAGACAAGTAGCATCTGTCCTTAAGCAGAGTATAAGGATAGCATAGAAGAAATAGACAGGGTAGCAAGTAAGATGAGATAAAAAAGTGTTTACTTTAAGTAATTATTTACAACAAGCATTGTGTAGGAAAATGTCATGCAGGCTGTAACTTGAACTTCAGCTTTTTCAACTTGCTGGACTATATGTTCATTGGTACTACTTGTGATGCTGCTGCTGTACTACTTGGGAATTTTGTCAACTTGATTAACTTCCGTTCCGGCCCTTGAGTTTGCCGGAATGTTGATTAACTTCCGTTCCGGCAAATTCGGGTACTCCATATGTCCTATTTTTCAGCAAAGGTCATGCTGAAATTTCCGTGAATTTTAGCATGACTTTGCTAAAAATAGGACATATGTGGTACTTGCGACTAATGCATGGGCCGGGGTATCTTAGTACTTAATTAAGTAGGATCAACTGCCCCTTTATTCTTGCTGCATTAAACCATAGGTGGCAATAGAGCCAAGTGATTAGGCCCAACTTAGAATTCTCCTTAGCATCGATAAACCCTAGATGATAAACCCAACATAGGTGGCAATAGAGCCAAGTGATTAGTGCCAAGTGATTAGGCCCAACCTAGGGTGCCTCAGCATCGATAAACCCTAAATGATGAAAACTTAACTTGGCTGCCCTGGATGCATCGGTGTCGATGAGAACCTAAATGATGTATGCTTAGGCTTTTAGGGTGCCTCGGCGTCGACAAACCCTAAATGATGAAAGCTTAGGCTTTTAGGGTGCCTCGGTGTCGACAAACCCTAAATGATGAGACCATGATCTTGTTCCTTGACAATAACCAACTTTTTTACCAAACTTTTTTCCTATTTAGAGCGAAACATGGCCCACAACGATGAGACCGGTGGTTCGGGCGGCAAGCAATTCTGGGAGCTGTCCCAGGAGTTGGAGGAACAACCTCACCGCTATGAGGATCCGCGGAAGACACCGATCCTGATTACACAACCCCTAGTGGCGTCGGGGATGACACCACTGATGGTGCCGCCGAGGATGCCACCACTGATGATGGCGGCGCACACAGAGATGCCAGCCAATCGAAGAAGCAAAGGAAGGACTGGCGTCCGAATGCGCTCCGCACCGTCAAGGAGGAATTCACTCAAGTGGACTCCGACGGGAATGCAACGGAGCCCAAACATATAGTCAAGGGGTACTCGGTTCAGCTCGGGTGCATTCTCCGGAGCACCGTCTCGATCAACACCGATAATCTTAGGAATAAGGACCACGGGAATTTGCACAACCTCCTCTTCACGAAGCTGCACGAATGATACAAGTTCCCCGCCGAATATGAAAACACACGCCTCTCAGGGAATAAAGTGAACAGTGCCGCCCTCACGAAGATGAGCACGGCCCTGTCTACTTGGAGAAGCACGGTGAAGAGAATGATTGATAAAGGTGATAGTTATGAGAAGATCAAGGCGAAATATCCTTTGATGAGCGAAGATGAGTACAAGGAGTTCAAGATCAAGTGCTCGAGCAGCGCAACCTCCGAATCAAGTCAGTGGGGGAAAGAAATGCGGGAGTTGAACTTAGGGGAACACAAACTCGGTCCCGGCGGTTACAGAGTGGCGGAGCCTATATGGGACAAGGAGGACGCGGAGCGTGCCGAGCAAGGCCTACCGCCCCGCTTCGAGAAATACAGCGGTAACAAGCAGACCAGGAACTATGTCAGGGCCCGGTACAAGGAGGACCCGATAACAAAGGAGCTTACCACGAATCCGAAGACCAGGGCGCTTGAGCTTGTTCTGGCAAGGAATACACCCCGCGTAATTAGCTCCATATGGTTGCACTCTAGTTAATCCCCAGTATTTCTAAATGGTTCACGTTCCTTTCGCAGGAAACTAAAAGCAGTAGCGCGGGGTCGTCTCAGAGCTCCCCTTTCGACACCCCTTTAAATAGGGCATTGAACATAATGAAAAACAAGAATAAGCTCACTAAGCCGACGTCAGTTGGTCGTGTGGCCGGCAAAGGCTTGTCCACAAAATGGGGGCCATACTATACCACTGGTGTGCGGAAGGAGAAAAAGGCCAGCTCGGAAAGCCAAACGTGCGAGGTTGAAGCACTCAAGGCACAAGTGGCGCGAATTCCGGAGCTTGTACAAGAGCAAGTGGAACAACAGCTGGGAACAAAGCTCAACGCCATGGTGCCTACGTTGATTCATGGGCTGACGACGTGGATTGCAGGCGGCCAACAGGGGCCTCCCCCGGTTCCCAGCTTCACGGCCAGCAACTCGCACAGCGCGCAGGCGGCGCCATTGGTGTCTCCGGCGGCGCCATTGGTGTCTCCGGTGGCGGCGCCACTGGTGTCTCCGGCAGAGGCAGTATTCATGTCTCCGGCGCCGGCACGAGCATTGGAGCTTAATGCACCCGGGTGTATGCCAGCCGGCACCTCGCCAGCAAGCGCCCCCTCCGTCAGTTGCACGCCAGCCGTTGGCGGTGCCTCGACATTAGCCGAGCTCGACGGCATCACGGTAACTAAGCCTCTCGGCCGATGACTTCATCTCCTTGCCTTTGACTGGGCATCCCTGACGCCCTGTACATGTTTTCGCAGGGCACCGCCGATGTTCCTTGCACTCTTCTGCACTTCGTTGGCGCCGAGCTAGTAGATATCGCCATGGGCAGAATCGTTCAATCGGGCAACCGCATGTTCCATGGTAATCCGATGCCACCCACAATGTATAGGGTTGAAGTGGTTCGGGTGCTGCCAGGCTGCGACGAGCTGTTACCTTCGGTTCGACCTGCTGGGGCCGACGAAGAAGATGAGATGACCCTCAGTGCCTGCGTAAGCTGGCCGCTGCTTTGGCCGAAGAGCCAGATTCGTTTGGGGGCGGGGGACACCACCCCATAGACAAGACCCCAGTCGTGCTGGCACCAAGCCATGGCAAGAACGCCGCAACGCTACCGGACCCGCCAGACATCCCTATGTCGGACATCCCTATGGCACAGGATCTGGACAGCCCTATGGCACAGGATCCGAACGACGACGACAACGACGACGGTACATTTACCAAAGTCGATAAGTACTTTGCCGAACATGGGTACACTAACGAGTTCTGCGGGCCTCTTTCTCAAGAACCCAACCAAGACGACCGCAATCTAGCTGGTACGTCGGAGAAATCCAATTGCAATAGGCGTCGTCTGGCATTCAGTTCTCAGGAGACGCCTCCAGCTCCCACCTTCACCGAGCCTCAGATAGCTGAGGTGCAAAATATTATCAGCCCCAACACGCTCAAGAAGGCGGTCTGTGAGCAGAACTCGGTCCCATTACAGGAGATCAAGAAGAAGGGACGGAAACGGAAGACTAACAAGGGCGCCGGTGCGAGCCAGCCAGCACCGAGTACGATCCGTGCTCAGGACGGGCCACCTTCACCTAAGGATATCTCGAGGAGGGTGCATGTGGCGGGTAGGGCGATGCTACCGCCAAATATGCTGAATGCTGCAACCGGTGCTATGCAGAGTCTGCACGATAGTGTTCTTTCTTTGGAGAAGCGGCGTCTCAGAGAGAAGGATGTGGCATACCCGGTTTTCGTGGCCAAGGTGCCAGAGGGCAAGGGCTTTGTGGATGGCGACATTGGGGGTACGATCGTCCTGCAGTTTGATGACATCTTTGCTATGTTTAACCTTCATCCGCTGCACTACACCTTCGTTCGGCTGTTTTCACTGAGTATGGAGATGCGGATCATTAGAGACAAGACCCCGGACATGGTGATAGTCGACCCCTTCTACATGCGTGCCAAGCACTTCAGCAGCGTTGGGGACCGCCAAGTTGCGAGTTCACACCTCGAAGGCGTCATTCTGGCAAACCCAGATAAGGATAACTTCCTTGTGGCTTACTTTCCCGAGTAAGTCATCCCTTAACCGCCCCGTAACATATGATTTCTTAGATTTCGATCATTTTTTTTTCTAACATTCCGTGTTCTGTGCAGTGGCACACATTGCACACTCATCCTCTTAAGCCCGAAATATTCCATGGCCACGTATTTCGACCCGAACCGTAACTCCAAGATAGACTACACAAATGTCAAGAAAGTTCTTGATGATGTTCTCCCCGGCTACGCCAGATTTGGAGGCACCTTCACCAGGACTGTTCGTAAGTACGGCAAGCACATGTTCTCACACAATACGAAGTTTTGCTGCGTCAAGCAGCTGCCTGGCGGTCAGAAGGATGCCTACTACGCCCTCCATCACATGCGGGTGATCGTAAGGGACCATCATCAACTTCTGCTACCAGATAATCTCAAAGATTGGGCCGCGAACTTGTCGGCAATCCAGGACGCGGACCTCAGACAAGAATTCTTTCGCATCCAGTCGGACTTTGCGGACATCATCCATCAAGATGTCCTTCATATGTCGGGGCAGTTCTTCCTCAGATATCAACCGTCCAACAATGAGATAGATGGAATGCTACAAATGCAGGGTGACAACGACCGCGATTTCATGACCATCGCGACAGACGGCGGCTTCATCCACGCTCCTGTCCGATGAGTCGAGTCGAAAGTAGTGATGTGTAGTTCTGAAACATTGATAGGCTCATGTTGTAATTAAACTTTAATGAATTCGTATGTATCTTTGGTTTGGACAGTCGTTCAACTTAGATGTAATCGATGCTATTTATTAGTAGGACCATGAATCGTGCTATTAATGTCTTGCTTTTCTCTTCCGATCCTTTTGTTGCATACTTACATATTGCTTATGTATTGTCTGTTGTTTGGCTTGTGCATAGAGATGCCGTCGTATGTCGTGTACAAGGGTAAGGTTCCCGGAGTCTACGACGACTGGGAGGAGTGTCGGAGACAGGTTCACCGTTTCAGCGGTAACAGTTACAAAGGGTACACCACTAGGGCGGAGGCCGAATCTAGATACGCCCAATATCTAGCGGGAGAGAGGAGGGAGCATTGGAGGAACCGGATGAAGACCAGTTTGATCGTGATGATGCTCATCGTGATGACCACAACTCTCTTCTATGTGATGGTAGTTTAGATGGTCGATGTCGACTTGTAATGTGAAGGCAAACTAGCTACTCGCGGTCTCGAGACTTGTAATGTTCTATCTTTGTTCGGTCTTTTGAATTCAGAGACTAATATGATGATTTGTATTCGGAGACTAATCTTCTATTGTATTCGATGAATCTGATGTTGCTGTGTGCTGTTGTCTAAATTCTGTCCAATAATATATTTTGTAACCTGTGAAAATATCAGAAAAGAAAATAAATAATCCCTAATATTCATACTAGTGGCGCACTACACAAGACACTAATGGTGCACTGTGATAATCACACTAATGGCGCATCAGCCACTGGTGCGCCATTAGTATGCCAAAGCACATGGGTACATATGGCCCCGTGGAAAGAATTCTAATGGCGCATTGTGGGCAATACTAATGGCGCACTACGCGGTGCGCCATTAGAACACCAGATACTAATGGCGCACCAGTGGTGCGCCATTAGAATTTAATTCTAATGGCGTGATGCTAGTGGTGCACCAGTAGTGCGCCATTAGAAGGCAAAACTGGTGCGCCACTAGCATGCCTTTTCCTAGTAGTGATTCAGTGGCTCAAAATCCGGTCAGCGGAAAAAGCCGTTCAAAAGAAATAATCAGGGACCGTCCAATCTGGACCGCATACTTGATCGCTCGTGCCAAATTCACGGCACCCCAGATAAGCCAGCAAACCACACTAACAAAGACTGTTGGGTGTTCAAACAGGCCGGTAAAATAAATGCCGAGAACAAGGACAAGGGGCTGCACAGCGACGATGATGAGGAGCCCCGGCGTCCGAACACGGAGGGACAGAAGAAATTTCCTCCCTAGGTGAAAATGGTCAATATGATCTACGCCACCCACATTCCCAAATGGGAACGAAAGCGAGCACTACGGGACGTCTATGCGATGGAGCCAGTCGCCCCAAAGTTCAAACCATGGTCAGCCTGTCCGATCACTTTTGATCGTAGGGATCACCCTACCAGCATCCGTCACAGCGGTTCAGCCGCATTGGTCCTAGACCCAATCATCGACGGATTTCACCTCACGCGAGTCCTTATGGACAGCGGCAGCAGCCTGAACCTGCTTTATCAGGACACAGTGCGCAAAATGGGCATCGACCCTTCAAGGATCAAGCCCACCAAAACCACCTTCAAAGGTGTAATTCCAGAAGTAGAGGCCCGTTGCACGGGCTCCATAACACTGGAAGTGGTCTTCAGATCTCCGGATAACTTCCGAAGCGAGGAGTTAATCTTCGATATCGTCCCTTTCCGTAGTGGCTATCATGCACTGCTTGGACAAACCGCATTCGCCCGATTCAATGCGGTACCACACTATGCATACCTCAAGCTCAAAAGTAAGGACCTTGCGGGGTTATAACAGTCAATGGAAACACAGACCGCTCTCTTTGTACATAAGAGCACACTGCAGCCCTCACGGCAGAAGTATAACGCAGCCTTCTCCGGCAAACCACCGATCCGGTGACAACAACCCCGAACACCATCAAGCGAGTCCGGAGTACCCTACAACAGGATCGCCAGGCACGCCAAGAGCGCGACTAGTAGTCTGGCCTCCGCCCCAGTCCCACTCAGGCAGCATTTGTGCCGTGCGTACACAATTACGCGCTCAAAATACCATGGGCACAGGCGGAGGCGCAATAGTGACACGGTCAACAGGGCGGACCAGCCGCAACATACTTTAATAACCCCCTTTTATCTTTCAGGACGCTACTTTCGGGCAGCCCCTTCAGAGAACTGGATCATCGGACTCATAACAGGAGGGAAAACCAAGGAGGCAAAAGGCTTTGTGCACACAGGGAATACCCAGGTGGTATCTGTTCATGATCGTTATACCTGTTTTATATACCTACATGCGGCCCGCCCTTGAATTGGACATGTCAAATAGTCCCCCTTACTTCTGCTCAACGCATTAATTGTAAAGATATGCTTGGACGTATTATTTATCAATGGGAGATGATATATAGCATTAGCTTATTATTCCTATCTTCACATTTCTCCTATAAATGTCTATCCGTACACTTTGGAATGTTCAGTTTGCCAGGGGCTTCTTATGGCGCCCTATAATACGGCAAGATAAGTCCGAACACTTTCAACAGTGCGGCACCCCGAACTTATAGCATTATATGCATCAGCTCCGAATCATGTCTTGGGTCAATAGTTGGGTTAGCCCGGCTCCCTTGTTTTGGTACCTTACGTTCCATTATATCGGCTAAGGTAGCGCAGGGAGAACTACTGCGATTGTGTCCCGGTTCTTCTGGGCGAGCACCTCAGTAGAGAAAGCCAAAAACTGACTGGCATGATGTGGCAAGAGCTGGTCGCTGTTCGAGAGGTCTTAAAATCCTTAAAGATTTTTTCCGCTTTAGGCGAGGAATCGGCCTCGTCCGATTTAGGCGTATATAGCGCCCCAATTCGGCTTTCCGAATTCTAGGGGCTTCGCCGAAATTTAAACTTGGATAAAAGAGTGTTTTGGGTTTTCCATGAATAGCCCAGTACTAGTTTCGTGGGGGTGGAAGCCGATGACTGGCCTACTCTCAGAATTTTATAAACAGCCGCACAGAAGGTAATATTTTAAATCAACAAAGAGCTATATAGTGCAAACAACTTCGTTTTTATATTACAAAAACGACAGGAGTACATTCATTCAAAGATTGTGTCCTTGGTACATTCATCGTCCACGAGACGAGCACCTTTCATAACGTCATCATAATATTTCTCGGGATAGTGATGCACCTTGCCCTCCGGCGGTCCATCCTTCACCAGCTTCTCCGCATCCAGCTTGCCCCAATGCACCTTCGCATGGGAAAAAGCCCGGCGGGCACCCTCAATGTAAACGGATCGCTTGATCACATCAAGCCACAGACATGCATTTACCATGCGCTTTATCAGGCCGAAGTAGCTGGCGGGTAGAGGCTCACCAGGCCACATCCAGACTATGAAATCTCTCATAGCCACTTCGGCAACCCTGTGGAGTTCAACCAATTGCTTCAATTGGTCACTCAGAGGCATCAGGTGTTCGGCTCCAGCATACTGGGACCAGAACAACTTCTCCGTTGAGCTCCCCTCTTCGGTACGGTAGAACTCCGCGGCATCCGATATGCTGCGTGGCAGATCTGCGAATGCCCCTGGAGAGCTCCAAATTCGGGTAAGTAAAAGAAACGTCTCCTCCACATGCTTGCTTTGCATAAAGAATGTCTTACCTGCCGCTATCTTCTTGGCCACCTGGATTTCCTGCTGGGCCTTTTTGGCTTTGGCCTTGGCGTCTTTCATGCTCAAAAGGGCCTTCGCAAGTTTAGACTCCTTCGTCTTGAAGTCATGCTCCAAGGACTCGAACTTCTTGCCGAGCTCCTGGAGCTCTTGCTGTACCTCGCCCACCCTAGCATCTTCCTTTTCACGCTCAATGCGCTCCATGGCCGCCTTGTTTTCGGCCTCGGATAGCGCTTTCTTCAGGGACGCCACTTCGGTCGTGGCCTCTATTACAAAATCATGATGCTTTTTTGTTAGCGTCACCAATTTTTCTATTCTTTGTGATGTGCGAACGGGGTATCACTCACCTTTGTTCTCTTCGAGCTGCCTCCTCGTGAGGCTGAGCTCTCCTTGGGCCTGCTCCCGGTCCCGTTTGAGTCTGATGACCTCTATTGTGCGCGCAGCAGCAGCAAGCAGCACCGCCTGATTATTCACATAGACACATACTGTTAGACTCCTGCGGTTTAGAGTTGACCCTCCGTTTGGTTTTCTTTCTGAACACCAAACAGAGTATCAGGGGCTACTGTCTATTGGGTGATAATTTCCCACACTCTTAATTACTTACCACAAAGCCTGTCAGGAGGCTAGTACAGGCTTCGGTCAATCCGCTTTTGGCGGACCGAACCTTCTGGATCACCGCACTCATAAGAGTACGGTGCTCTTCATCCATGGAAGCGCTGTGAAGCACTTCCAGCAGACTATCCGACGCCTCCGGTGTAACAGAAGTCATCGACACGGTCGGATCGCCCTGCTTAGCGAGGGGCTGCCTACCCGAATCCAGAACCTTTGGTGGTTCCGATACGGTGTCCGGCTGGGAGCCCAACTTGCTGCGTCTCTCGTCGGCACAATCTGCAGGGATCTTACGCCTTGTGTGCCCGGCGTCTGGAATTTTGCCTTGGGGCGTCTCCACAGTCGCATCCCCCTGCTCGGAGAGCCTTTGGGACAACACCTCTGTGTCATCCGCAGGCCGAGGGGAAGTGGCTGTCGGGAGTGAATTCATCGCCAAATCGCTCAAAGACCCATCCGAAGAGGATACCTCGGGATGGGCCCTGGCCGGACTGCATATATGTTTTCGGCGTTATAACAAACTATGAAGCGAAGTCGCACTAAAGTACAACAGAGTGCGGATACTTACGATCTTACTAGGGGCTTCCCCCTGGGCAGCCACTCCTCCTCGCTGTAGGCGGCCGTGGTGGAGTAATCCGGAAGGGACGCCTTTCCCTTCTTAGGCGTCCTAGCCTCCCCCACCGGAGTGGATTTCCTTTTCTTCTCCTCCCCAGTGTGGGGAGGCAGAGTTTCCTCGTGTTTCCCCCTGCCTCCGCGGGAGGAATCTGCCTCGTCGTCTTCGGACGACGAGTCTATGACGGCCTTGCGCCGGGGACCCTTCCTGGTGAAGGAAATATGCCCTAGAGGCAATAATAAAGTTATTATTTATTTCCTTATATCATGATAAATGTTTATTATTCATGCTAGAATTGTATTAACCGGAAACATAATACATGTGTGAATACATAGACAAACATAGTGTCACTAGTATGCCTCTACTTGACTAGCTCATTGAATCAAAGATGGTTAAGTTTCCTAGCCATGGACAAAAGAGTTGTCATTTGATTAACGGGATCACATCATTAGGAGAATGATGTGATTGACATGACCCATTCCGTTAGCCTAGCACTTGATCGTTTAGTATTCTGCTATTGCTTCCTTCATGACTTATACATGTTCCTGTAACTATGAGAATTGTGTAACTCCCGTTTACCGGAGGAACACTTTGGGTACTACCAAACGTCACAACGTAACTGGGTGATTATAAAGGAGTACTACAGGTGTCTCCGAAGGTACATGTTGAGTTAGCATAATTCGAGATTAGGTTTTGTCACTCCGATTGTCGGAGAGGTATCTCTGGGCCCTCTCGGCAATGCTCATCACCTAAGCCTTGCAAGCATGTAACTAATGAGTTAGTTATAAGATGAAGTATTACAGAACGAGTAAAGAGACTTGTCGATAACGAGATTGAACTAGGTATTGGATACCGACGATCGAATCTCGGACAAGTAACATACCGATGACAAAGGGAACAACGTATGTTGTTATGCGGTTTGACCGATAAAGATCTTCGTAGAATATGTAGGAACCAATATGGGCATCCAGGTCCCGCTATTGGTTATTGACCAGAGATGTGTCTCAGTCATGTATACATCGTTCTCGAACCGTAGGGTCCGCACGCTTAAGGTTTCGATGACAGTTATATTATGAGTTTATGTATTTTGATGTACCGAAGGTTGTTCGGAGTCCCGGATATGATTACGGACATGACGAGGAGTCTCGAAATGGTCGAGACATAAAGATTGATATATTGGACGGATATATTTGGACACCGGAAAGGTTCCGGAGAAGTTTGGAGCCCCGGGAGGTTACCGGAACCCCCCGGGAGGTATATGGGCCTTATTGGGCCCATGTAGGAGGAAGAGAGAAGGAGCAAGGGAAGGGGGCGCGCCCCCCAAGCCCAATCCGAATTGGGGAGGGGGGCCGGCCCCCCCTTTCCTTTCTCCTTCCCCCTCTTCCTATTACTACTACTAGTACTACTTCCTAATACTAGTACTCTTTCCTTCCCCCTCCAAATAAGATAAGGAAAAGAGAGGGAAACCTACTTGGAGTAGGTTTCCCCCTCCTCATGGCGCGCCCCCCTAGGGCCGGCCACCTCCTCCCTCCCTCCTTTATATACGGGGGTAGGGGGGCACCCTAGAACACACAAGTTGATCATTGATCGTTCCTTAGCCGTGTGCGGTGCCCCCCTCCACGATATTACACCTCGGTCATATTGTAGCGGTGCTTAGGCGAAGCCCTGCAACAGGAGAACATCAAGATTGTCACCACGCCGTCGTGCTGATGGAACTTCCCCTCGGCGCCTCTGCTGGATCGGAGATCGAGGGTGCGTCATCGAGCTGTACGCGTGTCAAGAACTCGGAGGTGCCGGAGTAACGGTACATGGATCGGTTGAACTGGAGGACGTACGACTACTTCCTCTACGTTGCGTCAACGCTTCCGCTTCGGTCTACGAGGGTACGTAGACAACACTCTCCCCTCGTTGCTATATCATCACCATGATCTTGCGTGTGCGTAGGAATTTTTTTGAAATTACTATGTTCCCCAACAGTGGCATCCGAGCCTAGGTTTTATGCGTTGATGTTATATGCACGAGTAGAACACAAGTGAGTTGTGGACGATATAAGTCATACTGCCTACCAGCATGTCATACTTTGGTTCAGCGGTATTGTTGGATGAAGCGGCCCGGACCGACATTACGCGTACGCTTACGCGAGACTGGTTCTACCGACGTGCTTTGCACACAGGTGGCTGGCGGGTGTCAGATTCTCCAACTTTAGTTGAACCGAGTGTGACTACGCCCGGTCCTTGCGAAGGTTAAAACGGAGTCTATTTGACAAACTATCGTTGTGGTTTTGATGCGTAGGTGAGATTGGTTCTTGCTTAAAGCCCGTAGCAGCCACGTAAAACTTGCAACAACAAAGTAGAGGACGTCTAACTTGTTTTTGCAGGGCATGTTGTGATGTGATATAGTCAAAACGTGATGAGATATAAGTTATTGTATGAGATGATCATGTTTTGTTGAAGTTATTGGCGACTGGCAGAAGCTCCATGGTTGTCTCTTTGTTGCATAAGATGCAAGTGCCAAATAATTGCTTTACTTTATCGCTATGCGATAGCAATAGTTGCAAGAGCAATAGTTGGTGAGACGACCATGTGATGACACATTGATATAGATCAAGATGATGAAGATCATGGTGTCGTGCCGGTGACGATAGAGATCATGACAGTACTTTGGAGATGGAGATCAAAGGCGCAAGATGATCATGGCCATATCATGTTACATATTTTGATTGCATATGATGTTTATCTGTTATACATCTTATTCTGTTTTGTTTGACGGTAGCATTTTAAGATGATCTCTCACTAATTATCAAGAAGTGTTCTCCCTGAGTATGCACCGTTGCGAAAGTTCTTCGTGCTGAGACACCACGTGATGATCGGGTGTGATAGGCTCTACGTTCAAATACAACGGGTGCAAAACAGTTGCACACGCGGAATACTCAGGTTATACTTGACGAGCCTAGCATATACAGATATGGCCTCGGAACACGGAGACCGAAAGGTCGAGCGTGAATCATATAGTAGATATGATCAACATAGTGATGTTCACTATTGAAAACTACTCCATCTCACGTGATGATCGGACATGGTTTAGGTTATTTGGATCACGTGATCACTTAGAGGATTAGAGGGATGTCTATCTAAGTGGGAGTTCTTAAGTAATATGATTAATTGAACTTTAATTTATCATGAACTTAGTCCTGGTAGTATTTTGCAAATTATGTTGTAGATCAATAGCTCGCGTTGTTGCTTTCATATGTTTATTTTGATATGTTCCTAGAGAAAATTGTGTTGAAAAATGTTAGTAGCAATGATGCGGATTAGATCCGTGATCTGAGGTTTATCCTCATTGCTGCACAGAAGAATTATGTCCTTAATGCACCGCTAGGTGACAGACCTATTGCAGGAGCAGATGCAGACGTTATGAACGTTTGGCTAGCTCAATATGATGACTACTTGATAGTTTAGTGCACCATGCTTAACGGCTTAGAATCGGGATTTCAAAGACGTTTTGAACGTCATGGACCATATGAGATGTTCCAGAAGTTGAAGTTAATATTTCAAGCAAATACCCGAGTTGAGAGATATGAAGTCTCCAACAAGTTCTATAGCTAAAAGATGGAGGAGAATCGCTCAACTAGTGAGCATGTGCTCAGATTGTCTGGGTACTACAATCGCTTGAATCAAGTGGGAGTTAATCTTCCAGATAAGATAGTGATTGACAGAATTCTCTAGTCACCACCACCAAGTTAGTAGAACTTCATGATGAACTATAATGCAAGGGATGACGAAAACGATCCCTGAGCTCTTCGTGATGCTAAAATCGACGAAGGTAGAAATCAAGAAAAACATCAAGTGTTGATGGTAGACAAGACCACTAGTTTTCAATAAAAGGGCAAAGGGAAGAAGGGGAACTTCAAGAAGAACGGCAAGCGAGTTGCTGCTCAAGTGAAGAAGCACAACTCTGGTCCTAAGCCTGAGACTAAGTGCTTCAACTGCAAAAGGATTGGTCACTGGAAGCGGAACTACCCCAAGTGATTGGCGGATAAGAAGGATGGCAAAGTGAACATAAGTATATTTGATATACATGTTATTGATGTGTACTTTACTAGTGTTTATAGCAACCCCTCAGTATTTAGTACTGGTTCAGTTGCTAAGATTAGTAACTCGAAACGGGAGTTGCAGAATAAACAGAGACTAGTTAAGGGTGAAGTGACGATGTGTGTTGGAAGTGGTTCCAAGATTGATATGATCATCATCGCACACTCCCTATACTTTCGGGATTAGTGTTAAACCTAAATAAATATTATTTGGCGTTTGCGTTGAGCATGAATATGATTTGATCATGTTTATTGCAATACGGTTATTCATTTAAAGTTAAAGAATAATTGTTATTCTGTTTACATGAATAAGACCTTCGATGGTTATACACCCAATGAAAATAGTTTGTTGAATCTCGATCCTAGTGATACACATATTCATAATATTGATGCCAAAAGATGCAAAGTTAATAATGATAGTGCAACTTATTTGTGGCACTGCCGTTTGGGTCATATCGGTGTAAAGCGCATGAAGAAACTCCATAAAGATGGATTTTCGGAATCACTTGGTTATGAATCATTTGATGCTTGCGAACCATGCCTTTTGGGCAAGATGACTAAAACTCCGTTCTCTGGAACAATGGAACAAGCTACTGACTTATTGGAAATAATACATACCGATGTATGCGATCCAATGAGTGTTGATGCTCGTGGCAAGTATCGTTATTTTCTGACCTTCACAAGATGATTTGAGAAGATATGGGTATATCTACTTGATGAAACATAAGTCTGAAATAGTTGAAAGGTTCAAAGAATTTCAGAGTGAAGTGGAGAATCATCGTAACAAGAAAATAAAGTTTCTGTGATTTGATCGCGGAGACAAATATTTGAGTTACGAGTTTGGTCTTCAATTAAAACAATGTGGAATAGTTTCACAGCTCACGCCACCTAGAACACCACAACGTTATGGTGTGTCCGAACATCGTAACCGCACTTTATTGGATATGGTGCGACCTATGATGTCTCTTATCGGTTTTACCACTATCGTTTTGGGGATGTGCATTAGAGACAGCTGCATTCACGTTTAAAAAAGGGCACCATCTAAATCCGTTGAGACGACACCGTATGGACTATGGTTTAGCAGTAAACCTAAGCTGTCGTTTCTTAAAGTTTGGAGTTGTGATGCTTATATGAAAAAGGTTTTCAACCTGATAAGCTCGAACCCAAATCGGAGAAGTGCGTCTTCATAGGATACCCAAAGGTAACTATTGGGTAGACCTTCTATCACAGATCCAAAGGCAAGTTATTCGTTGCTAAAATGGATCCTTTCTAGAGAAGAAGTTTCTCTCGAAAGAAGTGAGTGGGAGGAAAGTAGAACTTGATGAGGTAACTGTACCTTCTCCCGAATTGGAAAATAGTTCATCACTGAAATCAGTTCCAGTGATTCTTACACCAATTAGTGAGGAAGCTAATGATGATGACCATGAAACTTCAGATCAAGTTACTACAGAACCTCGTGGGCCTTCCAGAGTACGGTCCGCACCAGAGTGGTACGGTAATCCTGTTCTGGAAGTCATGTTACTAGACCATGATGAACCTACGAACTATGAGGAAGCGATGATGAGCCCAGATTCCATGAAATGGCTTGAGGCCATAAAATCTGAGATATGATCCATGTATGAGAACAAAGTATGGACTTTGATTGACTTGCTCAATGATCAGCAAGCCATGTTAAATAAATGGATCTTCAAGAGGAAGACGGACACTAATAGTAGTGTTACTATCTACTAAGCTCGACTTGTTGCGAAAGGTTTTCAACAAGTTCAAAGTGTTGAATACGATGAGATTTTCTCACTCGTATCGAAACTTAAGTCTGTCCGAATCATGTTAGCAGTTGCCACATTTTATGAAATCTGGCAAATGGATGTCAAAACTGCATTCCTTAATGAATTTATTAAAGAAGAGTTGTATATGATGCAACCAGAAGGTTTTGTCAATCCTAAAGATGTTAACAAAGTGTGCAAGCTCCAGCGATCCATCTGTGGACTGGTGCAAGCATCTCGGAGTTGGAATATACGCTTTGATGAGTTGATCAAAGCATATGGTTTTATACAGACTTTTGAAGAAGCATGTATTTACAATAAAGTGAGTGGGAGCACTACAGCATTTCTGATAAGTATATGTAAATGACATATTGTTGACCGGAAATAATGTATAATTATTCTGCAAAGCATAAAGGAGTGTTTGAAAGGAGTTTTTCAAAGAAAGACCTCGGCGAAGCTACTTACACATTGAGCTTCAAGATCTATATAGATAGATCAAAGACACTTGATAAGATTTTTCAATGAGTACATACCTTGATAAATTTTTTGAAACAGTTCAAAATGGAACACTCAAAGAAGGAGCTATTGCCTGTGTTGCAAGGTGTGAAGTTGAGTAAGACTCAAGACTCGACCATGGCAGAAAATAGAAAGAGAATGAAAAGTCATTCCCTATGCCTCAGTCATAGGTTCTATAAAGTATGCTAAGCTATGTACCAGACCTATTGTATACCTTGCTCTTTATTTGGCAAGGGAGTACAATAGTGATCTAGGAGTAGATCACTGCACATTGGTCAAGAATATCCTTAGTAAGGACTAAGGAAATATTTCTCGATAATGGAAGTGATAAAAGAGCTCGTCGTAAAAAGGTTACAGCGATGCAAGCTTTTACACCAATCCAGATGACTCTAAGTCTCAATCTGGATACATATTGAAAGTGGGAGCAATTAGCCAGAGTAGCTCCGTGCAGAGCATTGTGGACATAGAATATTTGCAAAATACATACAGCTCTGAATATGACAGACCCGTTGACTAAGCTTCTCTCACGAGCAAAACATGAGCACACCTTAGTACTCTTTGGGTGTTAATCACATAGCGATATGAACTAGATTATTGACTCTAGTAAACCCTTTGGGTATTGTCACATGATGATATGAACTATGGGTGTTAATCATATACAGATATGAATATTGATGTTAAATCACATGGTGATGTGAACTAGATTATTGACTCTAGTGCAAGTGGGAGACTGAAGGAAATATGCCCTAGAGGCAATAATAAAGTTATTATTTATTTCCTTATATCATGATAAATGTTTATTATTCATGCTAGAATTGTATTAACCGGAAACATAATACATGTGTGAATACATAGACAAACATAGTGTCACTAGTATGCCTCTACTTGACTAGCTCGTTGAATCAAAGATGGTTAAGTTTCCTAGCCATGGACAAAAGAGTTGTCATTTGATTAACGGGATCACATCATTAGGAGAATGATGTGATTGACATGACCCATTCCGTTAGCCTAGCACTTGATCGTTTAGTATTCTGCTATTGCTTCCTTCATGACTTATACATGTTCCTGTAACTATGAGAATTGTGTAACTCCCGTTTACCGGAGGAACACTTTGGGTACTACCAAACGTCACAACGTAACTGGGTGATTATAAAGGAGTACTACAGGTGTCTCCGAAGGTACATGTTGAGTTAGCATAATTCGAGATTAGGTTTTGTCACTCCGATTGTCGGAGAGGTATCTCTGGGCCCTCTCGGCAATGCTCATCACCTAAGCCTTGCAAGCATGTAACTAATGAGTTAGTTATAAGATGAAGTATTACAGAACGAGTAAAGAGACTTGTCGATAACGAGATTGAACTAGGTATTGGATACCGACGATCGAATCTCGGACAAGTAACATACCGATGACAAAGGGAACAACGTATGTTGTTATGCGGTTTGACCGATAAAGATCTTCGTAGAATATGTAGGAACCAATATGGGCATCCAGGTCCCGCTATTGGTTATTGACCAGAGATGTGTCTCAGTCATGTCTACATCGTTCTCGAACCGTAGGGTCCGCACGCTCAAGGTTTCGATGACAGTTATATTATGAGTTTATGTATTTTGATGTACCGAAGGTTGTTCGGAGTCCCGGATATGATTACGGACATGACGAGGAGTCTCGAAATGGTCGAGACATAAAGATTGATATATTGGACGGATATATTTGGACACCGGAAAGGTTTCGGAGAAGTTTGGAGCCCCGGGAGGTTACCGGAACCCCCCGGGAGGTATATGGGCCTTATTGGGCCCACGTAGGAGGAAGAGAGAAGGAACAAGGGAAGGGGGCGCGCCCCCCCAAGCCCAATCCGAATTGGGGAGGGGGGCCGGCCCCCCCTTTCCTTTCTCCTTCCCCCTCTTCCTATTACTACTACTAGTACTACTTCCTAATACTAGTACTCTTTCCTTCCCCCTCCAAATAAGATAAGGAAAAGAGAGGGAAACCTACTTGGAGTAGGTTTCCCCCTCCTCATGGCGCGCCCCCCTAGGGCCGGCCACCTCCTCCCTCCCTCCTTTATATACGAGGGTAGGGGGGCACCCTAGAACACACAAGTTGATCATTGATCGTTCCTTAGCCGTGTGCGGTGCCCCCCTCCACGATATTACACCTCGGTCATATTGTAGCGGTGCTTAGGCGAAGCCCTGCAACAGGAGAACATCAAGATTGTCACCACGCCGTCGTGCTGACGGAACTTCCCCTCGGCGCCTCTGCTGGATCGGAGATCGAGGGTGCATCATCGAGTTGTACGCGTGTCAAGAACTCGGAGGTGCCGGAGTAACGGTACTTGGATCGGTTGAATCGGAGGACGTACGACTACTTCCTCTACGTTGCATCAACGCTTCCGCTTCGGTCTACGAGGGTACGTAGACAACACTCTCCCCTCGTTGCTATATCATCACCATGATCTTGCGTGTGCGTAGGAAAATTTTTGAAATTACTACGTTCCCCAACACCTGGTCCCCTGGGCCGCCCTCTCGGGCCCTTCGGCCTCCCCAGGTGGGGCAGCCCTTTCCTTTTCCTCCTCCCCTTCGGGGGAGAAGTGTGCCTCATCATCTTCGGACGAGGCGTCCGGTACAACCTTACGCCGGAGACCCTTCCTGGTCCCCGGGGCCTTCTTTTCGGCCTTCTTTTCCGGCACCTTGTAGGGCGCCGGGACTAGCATCTCCGTCAGGAGAGCATTTGCTGGACCTTCTGGCAGTGGACCCGGATAGTTGATCCGCTCCCCCATCACCACGTAATCCTGATTAAATACACACGATGACTTAAGATCCTCACATGAGTATGCTAAGAAAGCTACACCTGATGATGGTCAGAAAACTCACCGGATGGGGGAGCCGCGTGGCGTGAAGTCCGGGGTCCTCGGATGTGGGAGGAGGTATTTCGGAGGCCTTAAACAACACCTTCCATGCATCCTTGTGTGTCATGCCGTAGAGCTCTTGAAGTGTCTGGTGTTCGGCAGGAACGAACTCCCACAGATTAAACGCATGTCTTTGGCACGGAAGAATTCGGCGGATGAGCATGACCTGGACCACGTTGACAAGCTTGATTTTCTTGTCCATCATGTTTTTGATGCAGTTCTGAAGTCCTGTCAGCTCTGCAGGTTCACCCCAGGCCAGACCCTTCTTTTCCCCGGAGGTGAGCCGCATGGGAATTCTGGATCGGAATTCAGGGGCGCCGCCCAGTTGGCGTCGTGCGGCTCGGTGATGTAGAACCACCCCGATTACCACCCTTTCACGGTCTCCGTGAAGGAGCCGTCAAGCCAGGTAACATTGGGCATCCTGCCCACCATCATGCCTCCGCACTTTGCTTGCTGGCTGCTCACGGTCTTCAGCTTCACGCAGAAGGTTCGTAGCCACAAGCCGAAGTGGGGCCTGATGCGGAGGAAGGCCTCGCACACGACGATAAACGCTGAGATGTTGAGGACGAAATTCGGGGCTAGATCGTGGAAGTCCAGCCCATAGTAAAACATGAGCCCACGGACAAAGGGAGGAAGTGAAAATCCCAGTCCATGGACGAAGTGGGCAAGGAACATGACCCTCTCGTGGGGTCCCAGAGTCGGAATGATCTGCCCTGCATCCGGCAGCCGGTGCGCGATACCTGCGGCCAAGTATCCGGCCGCTCGGAGCTTCGTAATATGATCCTCCTTGACGGTGGAGGCCACACACTTGCCTCCTGCTCCGGACATGTTTGTCTGTGCGGAGAAGGTGTGAACCAGGGTGCTGGAGCTCGAGGGTGCAAGAATGGATACGCGAAGGAGAAAGAATGCGTGCGTAAAAATGGGGAATCCTTATCCCTTTATAGAGGCGACGAAAACGGTGCGCCTCCCTACTTGCCCGTTGAACATCACTTATTCGCAAGCGCCATGATTGATGGCGCGGTTGGGTTACCCATACTCGTATTGATGAGAATCCCGTGATAAGGGGACATGATCTCTTCTTCGACAAGACGTGCCAAGGAAACCACCTCGCAATATGCGATGTGGCTGGTTGTGGGAAAATGGTTCGAATAATGACTCGACCATAGTGTCATGTCACGTTGTCTGAAGTTGTCAGCAGATTGTGTTTGTGGAATATCGTTCTCTCTACGGTGGTATGTGAAAATCGTCTTGCAAAGCCGGACATGGTTTAAGTGTTTGAGGTTTACTTTGGAGTATTCGGAGATGGAACCCGCCTTGCAATGTCGAAGACAAACTGTGCGCCGGACTCATCGTCATTGAAGCCTGGTTCAGGGGCTACTGAGGGAGTCCTGGATTAGGGGGTATCCGGACAGCCGGACTATATACTTTGGCCGGACTAATGGACCGTGAAGATACAAAACTCAAGACTTCGTCCCGTGTCCGGATGGGACTTTCCTTTGCGTGGAAGACAAGCTTGGCGATCTGGATATTAGATCTCCTTCTTTGTAACCGACTCTATGTAAACCCTAGCTCCCTCCGGTGTCTATATAAACCGGAGGGTTTGGTCCATATAGGGACAATCATAATCATCATAGGCTAGATCCTAGGGTTTAGCCTCTACGATCTCGTGGTAGATCAACTCTTGTAATACTCATACCATCAAGACCAATCAAGCAGGAAGTAGGGTTTCACCTCCATCGAGAGGGCCCGAACCTGGGTAAAACATCGTGTCCCTTGCCTCCTGTTACCATTAGCCTTAGGCGCACATATCGGGACCCCCTACCCGAGATCTGCCGGTTTTGATACTGACAGCCGCATAGAACTATAACAATGTGTTCAAATTTGGAATTATTCCGAGTTTGTCATGGAATAGTCACGACAGATGTCCTAGTGTGAGGACTTAGTCATGGAGCCATCGCAACTAGGTTAGCTTAAAGGGGTTAAAATGGGACAAAGGACACATGACTTTATACTGGTTCGGCCCCTTGTGGTGAAGGTAAAGGCCTAATCCGGTTTTAGGTGGTATTGCTTATGTCTCAATTACCAGGGAGCAAATCCGCTTGACCTAGCTTTCGATCTCTTGTTTCTTGCCCTAAACCGTCGCCGGGTCGTTCCTTTATATACACAGGTTGACACGCAGCGGCTCACAGAGTCCCAGCCGGCTCATAGACAACGTGTCCGGCTCGATGACTAACCATACCTGCCTTACAATACAAGTCATATACGGATAACGGTTTACTCCTAGGGGCCTTAAGTCTCCCTTGGGCCTTGGGCCCTTGCTTCATAAACCACCATCTTCAATATCCTCATGGGCTTCACATCATGAATCGCCATAGGCATAACCCAGCCCCTCCTAGGCGGGTCATACCTAATAGTTATATCCCCAACATTAGGCCCCAGATTAATTTGAATTCATTCATGTCAATCTTCAACACTTCAAAAAAAATCCTTCCTTCTTCATTTGTGCGAGATCTCATAACCCGCCATGACGTCATATTCTACGATCGTGATAACCCGCCATGACGTCACCTGTCATTAATTTTACACATTATCCGATAGATCTTAATGGATCCTTATCTTTAATAGCCATCCCAAAAATCGAGGCGCCCGAGCAGCTACATAATCATTCTTTGACCTCCTCGTTTTTCACACCCAGTTGTTAACCTTTTTCTTATAAATAGGGTCGAACATCCCTTCTTTCATTCTCCCCCTTTTCCCTCTCGTCTTCTACCTCTCTCCGCGATGCATCAGGACACCTGAGTGCCGCCGCCGCGAAGCTCACCATCTTCCTCGTCCTTGGCCGCTGCATCGACCTGAACGGGACCAGAAAAACTGCAGTGCCTCTTCACCGCTCCTCGGATCCAGTAAGCACCTTATCCTCTCCATCGTAGATCTCCATTAGGGTTTCTGCAGTTCTTTGAGTTCTTCGTCATTCTTCACGTACTTCTAGTTAGCCCTTACTTTAGATCCAAATATATTCCTTAAGACGCGCGGAACTTGTTTCCATTCCTTCTGTTATCTCAAAACTTGCTTTACAGATGCAAAAATCTTGCCCTTGTGCTAGTTCCTTTACTGCCGCAATATTTAGGTTTTGAATTATTTTCTTTTTTCACACAGCGCTAGATCCAAATCGTTTGCTCCAGTTTATAAAACCTGTTTATTCATCACTTAGCAAATTTCACCCTTGATAGACATCCATATGGTCATGGCAGCTTACATCACCAGTTGCAGCTTGATTCAACACTTAGCCAATTTTGCTCTTGATAGATATCAATTTGGCTATGGTGGCTTACATCACCAGTTGTAGCTAGCCATATATCATTAGGCCCCTTTTAAGCCGCCATCCTGAATATGTACTATAATGCTTGTCCTCCGACTTAATGAATCAACTTAAATCGGCAAAATTGTTCTTTATTTTTAGGCTTCACAATGCCGCCGAAGACATCTACTTCCTGTAACTGGTTTCCCTCCATTGTCACTGAGGACACGCTCAAGGACTTTGTGAAAACCGACTATTTACCAGAGAAGACTGTCATGCATTATCGCTCCCTCGATCCGGAAGAAGAAAGACCTCGGCCAAAGGATGGCGAAGTCATCCTTTTTACTGATCACATGAATTGGGGCTTCTCACCGCCCGGCTCTAAATTTTTCCGAGATGTTCTACACTTCTTTGAACTTCATCCACAAGACATTGGACCCAATTCCTTGTCAAACATCTACAACTTCCAAGTTTTCTGTGAAGTATACCTTCAAGAGGAGTCCAGTGTCGAACTGTTCAAAGAATATTTTTATTTGAACCGCCAAAATGAGTTTACGAATGGACCCATCTTGGAACTTGGCGGAATCTCAATTCAACGGAGAAGAGATGCCATCTTTTCGTATGCTTGCTTGCCGAGTCACCCTTAAGATTGGAACCAGACATGGTTTTATTGCCAAGATACTTCTCCGACTGACGAGAATCCACTGCCGGGTTATCGTGCCTAGCGTCTTGACTCAAAACACAATCTTCCTGAGAAGCTTACGGCTGCTGAACATAAAAAGCTCGCGCCCACCATTGCAAAGGTCAAGGCTCTGCTGGGAAATGGTTTAACTGGCATTGACTTGGTTCGATGTTGGGTTGCATGGCGGATCATACCATTGAGTCGCTGATCCGGCTTAATGTGTACTTACACGGGGGGTAAGAAGGATCCACTATGCCACAGCTCCGTGGCGCTTAACTGATGCTGCTATCACTGAAATGACAAAGAGTCTTCTGAATGAAGACCCGAAAGACTGCATCAAAGTGGGTTTGAACCCTTTCTGCACACTTAACCCGGCACCAAAGGTGAGTCTTTAAATTACTTACTTTACCTTCATCATTCAAATCTTCTATTAACTCAACTTTGATGACTTTCACAGGCTGATAATGATTTTTGGAAAAACAAGTATGACCATAAAGTTGCCAAAAGGGCCAGGGCTGCCAAGAAAGCCGCCAAGAGAACAGCCAAGAAGAATAGGAAGAAGACCAATACTTCCGAGCTGTTTGAACTGAACGACAACTCTGAGTAGGAGGTAGCCCTTGATTCCCTTGGCTCCTTTTTCAACCATCTCATTGACATTGATTATCATCAGGATGACACGGGGGCCAGTCAAGCTGGCGATGAAGAGGTAACTATCATTTACTCTGACTCCGAGCCTTTGCCAAGACAGAAAATTCAAAGAGTAACCCGGAAAGTAAGCTTTTCACACCCTTTAGCTCATCTGGATCTTCACTTTCTTTTGAAGCAACAACAGCACGAGAGCCGGTGATAGACCCGGACCAGTGGTGGTGAAGAATTATCTTTTGGCTTACCGAACACTCCCCGGAAACATCAAAACAAGGTCATCCCTAATTTAAACTCTTCTTATCCTCTGGCGGGTCTCATCCGCCAACCACTTAATTCTTCCAATTCAAATTATCAGGAGACGTCTAGCTCCTCTTCTGGCGACAAATCACAGTCTCATCCGCCGGCTTTCAAAAATGCTTCTGGATAATAACAGTTACTTATTATTTGCACCTTATCCTCTTTTATATTTATACTGACCTCTCATGACCCATGTAGTGGAAAGGCCAAGCCTAGCAAGCAGGCAAGGGTGACCAAGCCGGCTGAAGACCCCAAAGTCAATGAACCGGAGCAACAAATTCCAGCGCCTGAAACCTCCGTTCCTAAACCGTCAGGACAGGTTCTTGACGTTCCACCAGTGACTCCTAACCCTTCTATTGATGAAGCAAACGACGATCCTTTGAAAGCTGAAGCACCATGCCCAGTTAAAACGGCTGAGACACATGATGATGATGTGGTAATTACCAGCACCGACTTTAGAGAGCCGGGAAGACCTACTGTCTTGGCCAACCACTCCGCCAATGAAGAACACATTGAACAACAAAAAGTGAGATTTGATGTTGCCAACTACTCTCAACTGAGCATTGGTGAAGTATATTCTGGCTATCTCAATCAAGTGCACACCAGCCGTGATCTTGAAGTTGACATGGTGAAGCAGATGCATCAAAATTTTGAGGTATGAACTCCTTTTTTAATGAGTTGTGCATATCCTGTCAAGCCCCAAGTCTACTATTTATAATGGAATTGAATATGATGTAGACTTAGAATAACCAGTAGCATAAATAACATCCTTTGATAGATCCCTTCAAAATCCGGCTTATACCATCCGGGTTAAGGCAGATCTGTAATGATTAACACTAAATCCGTAGCCCTCAAGGGCCGGTTTAGTCAGCATGAATGAACCGGTCCTTTGTATCCTTGTGTATAAAGCAGAACTTACTTGTGTAGCCCTCATGAACTGGCTGTGGCCGTTTACGGCACAACCGGGTCATCATAAAATAATAAAAAGACAAGCAATATGCATTAGCCCCCAAGTGCCAAGTACTCTTCCTTGCAAAGTGCTTGGGACTTATTCACATGAGCCGTTGCATGAGTAATTTTTTTGGCAGGCATTAGCACCCAAGTGCCAAGTGTTGTTGCTTGCAACAGGCTTGGGACTTCATCCCTGTAATCCAAATCCGTACATGATTTTGAACCAGTGTATGTATAGGCCAACACTGCTCAACTTGAATCACAACTAATTGATGTGAAAGCTCGACTGGAGCAGCAAGAATCTGAGACCCGGAACGGCGACTCAAAATTCCAGTTTGGCATGGCTGAAATGGAGAAACTGAAAACCAGTTTTGAAGTTGAAAGAAGCGCTTGGGATGAAGAGAAAATTGCCTTGACACGGCGGGCTGAGAAGGCGGAGGCAGCTCTTCAGGAGGTGACCGCTGAGCTTACCGGCTTAAAACGCCATGTATCTCAGATGGTTTCTGCTATCTTTGGTAAGCCGCCTTGCTAGTATAAAATTTGAATTTCTTCCTTGATGATATAAACCGCCTCTAAGCCATCCATGACTATTATTCAGGTCCCAGGAGCACCAATCTTAGCCAAGAGATGCTTGTGAAGCTGAAGGTTGTTTATACACTTGTTGAAAAGCTCTATACTGGGACTCAACACGCACTGGCCAGAATTTCTCCGGCTAATCAAGCACCTACTCTCTTGATTGATGTCTTGAAGAAGCTCTCTATTCTGCCTGAGAGGTTTAATGAGATGAAGCGATCATCTGCAAGAGCTGGTGCTGTGACAGCCTTGAGCCGGGCCAAAGCATGGCTACCCGAGCTAGACCCGGCCGATATATCTATCGGGTATCCAAGCTTGAAAGAAGATGGCACTCCTTTTGATAAGAAAGACTTCACCGCCTATGTGAAGGAGATACATCCCCATGCCAGCATGATTGCCAATGAAACAGATCTTTCAAGATATCAACCAGCTTATGACATGGAAAACCAGAAGCTGCCTACGCCGGCTTATAAAGTGATGGATCTAATTCCCCAAATCCGTAAGCACACTTTTGCTCCTGAAGTTTCCCGTCCGAGCTTATTGACGATGAAGCTGAATTCCAAGCCTTGAATGGCATTGACTGGTCGTCACCAACCTTCCAGGCAGCAGAGGAGGACGAAGAAACGGAGAAGGATGATCCAGAAGCTTCAAGCCATCAAAGCAAAGAAGATTGATCCGCTAGTCAGTTCATATATTTGTTCTTCTAAAAAACACTTAATCATTTTGGCTCCTTGAGTCATGTAATAGGCCAGCAAAAACTTTGCTCTGTCGTGCCATCATGCATGTTTATGTTTTGCCCAACGCCGTTTGAGCGGCCACTTGATAATTATCCTTTTACACTTATCATGATGTTGATTTGTGCAGATGAAACTTAGGATTATCCTGCACACAAGTAAATCACAAGAGCCCTAGAGGTTTACCGCAGGGCGGGTCTTAACATCCCATATATAACCACTGAACGGTTAACAGATGGGGCCGGTTTAGTCATAATTCGATATAACCATAAGAAATATCATACCTGCGATATTGAATCGTGCTGCTGGTTTATGATACCTGTGTAGTAAGGGTGGTAACCCAAAACTTAGAAGACAATACTCCCAAGTATTTAACATCATCATATACTGGCGACTTATCGTCCAAAGTCAGGCCGGGTTAACAGAAACCACGGGTATGCTTCAAAAATGAGTTGTGAGAATTGAGGCTACATGGCCTGAATCACTTTAAACCATATGTCAAGATGGTATCAAGATGAACCAAAAAAATGTTCAAACAACCAAGCAAAACGAGAAAATGAGGCTATGCTTCGAATATGAGCAGGAAGCTAGACCAAAAGGGTTGTTTCATAGCTATGCTTCGAATACGAGCAGGAAGCCCCCAAGTGGTTTGTGGCCTTGAGCCGATTAAGAGGGTATTTATAGCTCTGCTTCGAATACGAGCAGGAAGCCCCCACGTGACTATAAGGTTTGGCATTGCGCCGATCAAGAGGGTATTTATAGCTATGATTTGAATATGATCAGGAAGCCCCCAAATGACCATAAGGTTTGGTATTGCGCCGATCAAGAGGGTATTTATAGCTATGATTCGAATACGATCAGGAAGCCCCCAAGTGACCTTTGAAATTATGATAAAAAAGACTCATTATTCTAGGAAATGAAACGACAGAGGCCCTGCTTTATTAGGGATGTCGGCTTTATTATAATCATCATAATATATACATTATCAAAATATGTACATCATAAGAGCCGATGGCTCAAGTGTAGTAAGGCCGAAGATGAGCAATATTCCACGGCCGACGGGTCTCCTCCTCCGACTGGCGTGAGTCCTTGTATCTCGAACATCAATGAGGTAGTATGACCCATTGTTCAAATTTTTGCTGACCACAAAGGGTCCTTCCCAAGGTGGGGATAGCTTCTGCATGTGAGTTTGATCCTGGATGAGCCAGAGCACCAAGTCACCTTCTTGAAAGGTTCTGGTCTTAACCCAGCGGCTGTGATAACGGTGTAAATCTTGTTGGTAAATCGCTGAACGAGCCACCGCAAGGTCACACTCCTCATCTAATAGGTCAAGTTCATCCTGACGTGCCTTTTCATTATCAGCTTCAACGTAAGCCGCCACGTGGGGCGAGTCATGACGAATGTCACTAGGAAGAACCGCCTTTGCTCCATAAACCATGAAGAAAGGCGTGTAACCCGTAGATCTGTTGGGGGTAGTATTGATACTCCATAGCACTGAAGGTAACTCCTCCACCCAACAGCTCGGCGTCCTCTACAAAGGAACAATAAGCCGGGGCTTGATGCCTCACAAAATTTCTAGATTGGCTCTTTCAGCTTGACCATTGGATTGAGGGTGAGCTACTGACGACACATCAAGTCGAATATGTTCATGTTGACAAACTCTTTCATAGCACCCTTGGACAGATTAGTGCCATTATCAGTTATAATGTTTTGGGGAAAACCAAAGCAAAAAATCACCTTTTTGATGAATTGAACCACTATTGTCGCGTCACACTTACTGACCGGCTCTGCTTCGACCCACTTTGTGAATTTGTCAATCGCCACCAAAAGGTGGGTCTTTTGTCCTTGGACCTTTTAAAAGGCCCAACCATATCAAGCCCCCAAACTGCAAACGGCCAAATAATTGGAATCATCCTCAACTCCTGAGCCGACACGTGAGCTCGTCGTGAAAATTTTTGACAACCATCACATTTACTGACCAAATACTCTACACCAGCATGAGCCGTCAGCCAATAAAATCCATGACGAAAAGCTTTGGCCAGGAGAAATTTAGAGCCGGCATGATGACCACAATCTCCTTCATGAATCTTGCGAAGGATTTCACGACCTTCTTCATGAGAAACACAACGTTGAAATGCCCCTGTGACACTGCTATGGTGTAACCCTCCGTTAGCAATTGTGATTGACTTAGACCGGCGGGTTATCTGCCTGGCCAAAGTTTCATCCTCAGGTAACTCACCCAGGTCATATAAGCCAAATATGGAACTGTCCAATCAGGGATAGCGTGAAGAGCCGCCACTAATTGTGCTTCCGGGTCAGGAATAGCCAGATCTTCCTCTGTAGGTAATTTGACAGAAGGGTCATGCAGGATATCCAAGAAAGTGTTAGGTGGCACCGGCTTACGCTGAGACCCCAACCGGCTTAAGGCATCCACCACCTCAACTTTCCTGCGATCAATGTGTTCCACTTGATAACCGTTGAATTGCCCAACAATAGCATCAACTTCACGGCGATAAGCCGCCATGAGCGGATCCTTAGAATCCCATTTGCCCGAAACTTTCTGAGCCACCAAGTCTGAGTCGCCGAAACATCTCACCCAGCTTAAGTTCATCTCTTTAGCCATCCGAAGACCATGGAGAAAGGCTTCATACTCATCTGCATTGTTAGTACAGGGAAACATCAACCTTAAAACATAACAAAACTTGTCACCTCGAGGGAAAGCTAAGACAACTCCAACCCCCGAGCCCTCCAATTGCCTGGACCCATCAAAGTGAATAGTCCAATATGTGTTATCTAGCTTCTCTTTAGGCATCTGCAGCTCTATCCAGTCATTTATGAAATCCACAAGTGCTTGAGATTTGATGGCTGTGCGAGGCATATACTTTAAACCATGAGGTCCAAGCTCAATGGCCCACTTGGCTACTCGACCTGTAGCTTCTCTGTTCTACTTAATATCCCCTAAGGGAGCAGAACTGACCACAGTGATGGGATGACCCAAAAAATATTGCTTAATCTTCCGACTGGCCATGAACACCCCATATACAAGCTTCTGCCAGTGCGGATATCTCTGCTTGGACTCAATAAGCACTTCGTTGATGTAGTAAACCGGACGTTGAACCAGATATTCCTCGCCTGCTTCCTTCCGTTCCACTACAATAGCGACACTGACAGCCCGGCCATTAGCAGCCGCATATAATAACAACGGCTCCTTATCAATGGGAGAAGCAAGGACTGGCGGCTCAGCTAGCTATTTTTTTATAGCTTCAAACGCATCATTAGCAGCATCACTCCAGACAAAGTTATCTGTTTTCTTCATCATCTGGTACAGTGGTATGGCCTTCTCACTCAACCGGCTTATGAACCGGCTTAAGGCAGCAATACGACCCACCAAACGTTGAACATCATTGATACATGCCGGCTTTGCCAGGGACGTAATGGCCTTGATCTTCTCCAGGTTAGGCTCAATGCCTCTCTTAGAAACCAGAAAACCCGAAAGCTTGCCTGCTGGCACACCAAAAATGCACTTTGCCAGGTTAAGCATCATCTTGTAGACCCAGAGATTGTTGAAGGTCTCCTTCAAATCATCTATCAAGGTTTCCTTCTCTCTGGATTTCACCACAATATCATCCACATAAGCATGAACATTGCGCCCAATCTGACTGTGAAGACAATTCTGCACACATTGCTGATAAGTCGCCTGGGCACTCTTGTGTCCAAAAGGCATAGACACGTAGCAGAAGGCTCCAAAGGGAGTGATAAAAGCTGTCTTCTCCTGGTCCTTAACTGCCATCTTGATCTGATGATAACCAGAATAAGCATCCAAAAAACTCAAACGCTCACAACCCGCCGTAGCATCAATAATTTGATCAATACGAGGGGGAGCAAAACGATCAGCCGGACAAGCCTTGTTTAAGTCCGTGTAGTCCACACACATACGCCAAGTGACATTCTTCTTAAGCACCAGCACCGGATTAGTTAACCACTCAGGATGAAAGACTTCAACAATGGACCCAGCTGCTAAGAGCCAGGCCATTTCTTCACCGATGGCCTTACGCCTCTCCTCATTGAAGCGATGAAGGAATTGCTTGACCGGCTTAAACTTCGGATCAATATTAAGAGTGTGCTCAGCGAGTTCCCTCGGTACACCTGGCATGTCAGAAGGTTTCCATGCAAAGATGTCCCGGTTCTCACGAATGAACTCGATGAGCGCGCTTTCCTATTTTGGATCCAGGTTAGCACTGATACTGAACTGCTTGGATGAATCGCCAGGAACAAAGTCAATGAGCTTAGTGTCATCGGCTGATTTAAACTTCAACACCGGATCATGCTCTGTAGTTGGCTTTTTCAAAGATGTCATATCTGCCGGATCAACATTGTCTTTGTAAAACTTCAATTCCTTTGTTGCACAGGCAGACTCAGCATAAGCAGCGTCACCTTCTTCACACTCCAAAGCTATTTTCTGACTTCCATGCACTGTGATGGTCCCCTTGTAACCCGGCATCTTAAGCTGCACATAAACATAAAAAGGTCGTGCCATGAACTTGGCATAAGCCGGCCGTCCGAACAGAGTGGTACGGGCTTCTAATCTTGGCCACTTCAAAGGTTAACTTCTCGGCCCTGGAATCATGCTCATCCCCAAAGGCCACTTCCATCTCAATATTGCCTACAGGGTACACCGACTTACCAGGCACCACTCCATGGAAAACAGTATTGGACGACTTAAGGTTTTTGTCAGTTAACCCCATGTGACGGAAAGTATCATAATAAAGGATATTAATACTACTACCCCCATCCATGAGTACCTTAGTGAATTTGTATCCTCCCACTTGAGGTGCCACCACCAAAGCCAAGTGACCCGGATTATCAACCCGGGGCGGGTGAGCCTCTCGACTCCACATAATAGGTTGCTCAGACCATCATAAGTAATGGGGAACTGCCTGCTCAACGGCGTTCACAACCCTCTTGTGGAGCTTCTAGTCCCGCTTGCATAAACTTGTGGTGAAGACGTGATAATGTCCACTATTCAGCTGCTTCAGATTACTTTGATATCCAGACTGTTGCTGCCGCTGACCCCCCTGACCAGATTGCTGATTGTAACCACCCTGATTACCTTGATGGTTTTGGTGACCGTGGAAACCGGAGCTAGAACCACCACCACCGTAACCTGAGCCATGAGAACCGCCACCACCAAAACCTGAGCCGCCGCTCGGCCCATGATTGTTTTGGAATAAATCAAAAATTTTGAACTCCCTCATAATTTGACAATCTTTCCAAAGGTGAGTGGACGGCTTTCCTTCGTGCCATGCTTTGGGCAGGGCTGATTCAACAACTCCTCAACATTGACGCCTAATCCACCTATCCGAGGAGGAGGCTTCCCCTTATGATGTTGTCCATTATTCTGCGTATTGGTATTAGCCACAAAATCTGAATTACCATCAGCCTTGCGCTTACCTTTGCCCCCCTGACTCGCCGGGTTATGCTGCGGACCCTTGGTGTTGCCACTCTTCTTTCCCTTTCCCGGCTTATCATCATCAAACTTGGGGTCCTTGGTACTATCAGAGTTGGCATACTTAACTAGAGCCGCCATCAGCTGCCCCATATCATTGCAATCGCCCTTGAGCCACCCTAGCTTCTGCTTGAGAGGCAAAAAATGACAATTCTTCTCTAACATTAGAACTGCTGAGCCGGCATTGATGTTATCCGATGAGTGTAGAATAGCCTTGACCCGGCGCACCCAATGGGTTGTTGACTCGCCCTCTTCTTGGTTGCAGGCATCCAAATCAACAATCGACATGGGCTGTTTGCACGTATCTTTAAAATTCTGGATAAACCGGGCTTTTAGCTCATCCCATGACCCAATGGAATTGGCAGGCAGCCCTTTTAACCAGGTACGGGTCGTCCCATCCAGCAGCATGGTGAAGTATTTGCACACGCAGCATCGCTGACCTCCAACAGTTCCATGGCCATCTCATAACTCTCGATCCACGCCTCAGGGGGTAAGTCGGCTATGTTGTTAGGCACCTTACGAGGCCCTTTGAAATCCTTGGGCAAACGCTCATTACGCAGAGCCGACACCAGACATGGTATACCTTTGGCTCTTGATGCCACGCCTGCCTCCACTGAACTCGTCGGATAAACTAGAAGATGTTGATGAGCCGCCCGCTGAGCCGCCTGCTAAGCTTTGTGACATGCCCTGTCTTGATCGGCCAAGCCATGCGCACCATCACGCGGCTAGTTACTGCACTGGTCATTGCTTGAAACGGCTGGTGAGTCCATGTGTCTGCTATAACTCCGGCTTGGGCGAGGGGTTGAATGAATCCTCTCTCGACTGTAAGAATATGCCTCCTAATGTACCAATGCAGTTTGGAGAAGCTTTCTAGCCCTCTGTGTCTCAACCGTTGCTGGAGAATCGCCCTCAACCGGGAGAGCTGCCAATTGTGTCACCGTAGAGATCATATTATCCAAAGGGTTGGAATAATGACCCGGTGGTGTTGGCACATACTGAGGAGGAGTATTATTCAAACGAGGTGGCTCCGTCGTGTGTGGTTGAGCCGGCGCTCCAACCCCAGGTGCTTCAACCAGGTTTATCTCCGGTGGGTTACTGGTCCCTGCTCCAGGCATACCAAAGAGATTCCTCACCTCGTAAACCAACGGCAGGTGACTCCGGTGCCTTCTTCTCATGATTTCATTTGAAGCGTTCTGATCCGACGAGAGCCGGAAGGAACTAGCCTAGATCCGTTGTGCCTGGGCATCCAAAGCAGCTCACTCTGTTGTCATCCTAGCGTCCTCCGCCGCCAGGTCTTCCTTGGCTTGTGCTACCTCGTCACGTAGTTTTGCAATTTTCGTGTTATGCTGAGCTTGATTCGCCGGGCAAACCTCTGTTGTTAACAAGGTCGTCAGCTTATCCGGCAAATCCATCAAAACCTGAGCCGGCGGGCGCACAGGGCCTCCTGCCCCAGCTGCCATCACCGCTGCTGACCCGAAGATCATTGCTGCCGTAGTTGAAGAATTCTGTGCCCAGGCCATGAAGATTACGACCCTGTTTGGCGGCTCATAGGGGTCCAGAATACTATCGCCATGAGAACATCCCCCAAGCCTGCCATCTTGCAATTGGTACAATGAAGTAGTCTCGCATGTGGACAACTCACCATCAGAATAGATGGCCGTCTCACCGCTAGACATGGATTCTTCATCAAATTTCACCCCATGGATGAATCCCTCAAAGGCACGTTTCACGGCGGGCTGAGCTCGAGCGGGTCTTGCACACTAAGCCGTCTCGATGATGTTAGTGCAGATATCCGACTCAGGGCCTGGCTCGCCGATCTTGCCGATGAAGACGTGAATTACGCCGAAGGGCACCCAGTACCCGTACTCAATTCAGCCTGCCTCGGGGCCGCAGCCTCCATCGTCCATGTAGATCTTGCCGCGACGACTCTTGGTCATCCGGCCCACAGCGTACCCCTTGATCCCTTCGAAGATGGCCTTTAAGAACTCAAAACCACTGTGTGCTGGCCCCATGGTGGGCGCCAACTGTCGTGGAATAGTCACGGCAGATGTCCTAGTGTGAGGACTCAGTCGTGGAGCCATCACAACTAGGTTAGCTTAAAGGGGTTAAAACGGGACAAAGGGCACAGGAGTTTATTGCGGTGAAGGTAAAGGCCTGTCAGTGTACAAAAGTAGGGGCTCTCCTTTTTACCCCTTTACTTGTGCACGGGCAGTCAGAGCCGCGCCTGTGGCCACACTAAGTAGGGCAGGGGAGGGAAGCCAAAGGCACAAGACGAGCAAGACCACAAGACAGAGACACAAAGGGCAAGAGGACGAGGTGGACTCCCCCGGCAAGACCCTTGCTGGGCATGGCCCCCGCAGACCCGGCAAGAGCCTTGCTGGGGCAACTTGCCCAACGCCAGCAGAGAGCGCTACCCTTGTGCCCAAGGGTTCCAACACCATCAACCACATTGGAACCAAGGCTTGGGAGGAACCTCCATGGTGCCATGCAGATCTTCGTGAAGATCATAAACAAATAAGATCAGATGAGGACTAGAAGACGGTGATCCTTAGCAGGATCCTTGCCGAGGAAAACCCACAAGATCTCTGGCAAGATCCTTTCCGGGGAAGACCGCGATGTCACTGCAAGACCCTTGCCGGGACCCCGGCAAGACCCTTGCTGAGGACGTCATCGGGGCCGCGGTCAGGCCCACATCTGCCAAGGCTCCACCACCGGTCCCATGCAGCTGCCAGCTCAGCCAGCTAGGCGAGCACCTGCATGGTGACGTGCAACCTCTAGATCGACTCAGCAAGCACCTGTGTGGTGGCATGCAGATCTTCGAGAAGACTCTGCCACCGCACCAGCCCAGCAGCCAGCCAACATGGCACTGCAATGCCTCATCAGCTCGGACGCGCGTCAGAGCCAGGTGAGGTGGCGACAGCTGGGACGAGCTTCCTTTTCGTCCCCGATAAAGCAAGAAGGGCACGTCGGCAGCGCATTAAATGCGTTTGTCCGACGGTGCCAGAGGATAGACTCGGCCACTATACACCTTTCCACCTCCTGTGTGCCACTGTGGCGACCCCTTTAACCTATAAAAGGAGGCCTGAGGCATAGTAAGGAGGGATGGGGATCTTTTGGACTACGCACATGCCATAGCTAGTTCAAGAACTCAAGAACACTCAAGTATACACTAAAACAGGACTAGAGTATTACGCATCCCCGGCGCCCGAACCTGGGAAACGTTCTTTGTGCTGACTCCTAGACCCGCTCTTTCCACAACCTCGTGCCCGCCGACCATAGTAGGGATTCCAGTGATCCCATACGTGTCGTTTTCCACCAACAAGGCCTAATCCTGTTTGAGGTGGTATTGCTTATGTCTCGATTACCCGGGAGCGAATCCGCTTGACCTAGCTTTCGATCTCTTGTTTCTTGCCCTAAACCGCCACCGGGTCGTCCCTTTATATACACAGGTTGATGCCCAGCGGCTCACAAAGTCCCGGCCGGCTCATAGACAACGTGTCCGGCTTGGTGACTAACTATACCTGCCTTACAATACAAGTCATATATGTATAGCGGTTTACTCCTATGGGCCTTAAGTCGCCCTTGGGCCTTGGGCCCTTGCTTCATGAACCATCATCTTCAATATCCTCATGGGCTTCACATCATGAATCGCCACAGGTATAACCCGGCCCCTCCTGGGCGGGTCATACCTAATAGTTATATCCCCAACTGAGTGTGTTTGGCCTTTTTATACTTTAATTGAGTTTTTGGGCATTTAATGTGCATATTTAGAATTTGAACTACAAGCACATGCTCTAGTGCACCAAAGTTGGTTGAAAAATCATATTGTGTCGTTGGTGAATTTCTAGGTCCCATGCAAGAAATGAGAATGAAATTCAAATCTGGGTGTCGTGGCTCAGCCGAAAATATTGAGAAACTTGGTTTTTTAATTTCTGTAAATCCAAAACATGCATGAAAATCATGAAACTTGGCATGGTGTCATGACATGGCACCAACATGCTGTGGTAAATTTCTTGGCCAATTGGGACAAGCTTTTATATAAGCTTCTTGCAAATCAGAGCTTCTCTCAAGAAGGCTCGTGGTTCCGAGAGGGAACGTGTCACCTCCATGTGCGAAACAACATATATTGCCTTCTCCCGCCTTGATTTTTTTACACAAGAAACTTAGACCAATAGGAGTTTCATGCTAAATTTTAAATTATTCCGGATTTGTATGGCCTTTTTTTATACATTAATTGAATTTCCAAGCATTTAATGCACATAATTCAAATTTAAACTACAAGCACATGCTCCGGTGCACCAAAGTTAGTTAAAAAATCATTTATGTTTACTTGGGTGAATTTCTTGGTCCCATGCAAGAAATAGGGATGGAATTCAAACATCTGGGCGTCTTGGCTCAGCCGGAAATATCGAGAAACTTGGTTTTAAAATTCCCGTAAATCCAAAACTTGCCTGAAAATCATGAAACTTGGCATGGTGTCATGACATGGCAGCAACATGTTGTGGTAAATATTTTGTCCGATTTGTGAAGGCGCACATATTAACAATCAACAAAGTCATTTTGGAACAAGTGTTGTCACGTTACAGACGGAAACACAAGTATTATTGAAACCGTCGATGTTCTACTTACTATTTACGTGTCGCCACACGTCCTATTTTTTATTGGCTAGGAGGTGTCGTGCGGGGTATCTATTTGAGTATGGTAGGCGTGCGATCAGACCCCTTGCGCGTGCTCATCGGGAGGAGATCCCTTTGACCTCTATCTGCCACCCACCTCTCTCCTAACATCTCCATTAATGGCGCTTGAGCCCCTATTTAATGGCGTGGCTATTCTCACTCGACTGAGATTTAAGAGAGGAAAAGGAAAATCTGAAAAGAAAGTTTTACATGGATCTTCATGTAAGATCCGACGGACCGATATAGCATCGACTGCGACTTATAGCAAGAGTGATGAATATAAGGATGATGACAGTGGATAATAATTGTCTTACATATTTAGGAAGATGATTAAAAAAGCCACATGCAGCAACGCTCAAAATACACAAGGACAAAAGAAGAAGGAAGTCGCACATAACGATCTGGCTTGTTGATCTCTACTTTCTTGATGCGTTGCTGCAGGACGCGGAGACTAGTTCCCGCAGCGAGCAGCGATGAGCTCTTTCGTGTCCTCAAGACGCTGCTTGAGAGCATCAATGGATTCCTCCACCAGTCTTTGGTGCTCGATGTGGAGCATGTCATTCTCGTCCATAAGTTTCTTGACGATGATGCCAGTCCTCTTCAACAAGGCAGTGGTCTTCTTGTGCTGCTTCATCATTCCAGCGATCTTCGTGCTCAGCAGGTCGTGTTCGGTGTGGAGCTTCGCCTGGTCCTCCCCTAGTCCCCGGATGATGCTAGTAGCATTTTCAAACGAGGCATTCATCTCGTCCTGCAGCTTCATCCAGTCAGAGAAATGACCCATCAGGTCATCGAGCATAGCGCGCATGCGCCTGTGGGAGTCCTCTCCTGCCTGCGAGACATTTTCCCAGGTCGCCTGCAGTGCAGGAGGACATCTCTACTACATTCGCGGTGCGACGGGACATCTTCGCTGCTTCCACTACGCGGTCGGACCAATCTGCTGCATCGACGGTGCGGCGAGACCTCTCTGCTGCTTCGGTAGTGTGGCGGGACCTCTGTGATGCTATAGTGGCGCGGCAGGACATGTCGGCTACTTTCGCGGCGAGGCAGGACATCTCTTGTGCTTCTGCTTCTATGCTCGCCTCTCCCTGGTAGTAATCTCTCGACCCAAGACTCATGCGGGCCATGATAGACGCAAGGGAACGGCGATGAATGACTTGCTTGTTTTTGTGGATGGGGAGTTGAGGAGGAATGTGTAGTCATCTTGGAGTAGGTAGTATTTATAGCCGAGTACTAATACACTCGTAAGGGGGAAACCGTTTAGGTTTTGATCGGTGTGAACAGGTTTGCAATTAAATATAGAATGGTAGTAATTTAGAATGTGACGGGACGTAGGCTCAAAATTTATTGATGGTTCTATAATTTCTAACTGTGGCACTATTCCCTGACGGCCTAACGTGGGCACGCATTCTCGGCCGTGTACGTGGCGTTTGCACCATAGGTGCACCACAATAGGCGACGTCAGCACACATCTTGTTCCATCAACCGTGCGCGCTCGTTATTACCATCGTGCACGCTTCTTTTAATTACAATGTGTGCCCGTCTAGCGCACATGTGTTGATCTGTGTAACTGTTTCTGTTTGTTGTGGCTAATCGCAAACAGTTCATCCATGTGAAGTGTATGTCGTCAATCGTAGACACGTTGATTTGGCTGACCGTTTCTTTTGTGTTGGCTAATCGCAAACAGTTCATCCATCTGAAGTGTATGCCCTCAATCACATACACCTTCATCTAGCTGCCCATTTCTGCTGTTCCGCCTCATCACAAATAGTTCATTGGGGTGAACTGTATGTCATATATCGCACACACCTTGATTTGGTTGCTCGTTCTGTTGTTCTGTGTCATCGCAAACAGTTTGTATGGATCAACCGTATGCCCCGCATCACACATGCAATTAAACTCGGAACCGTGTTTGTTGTATCCTTCATCGCAAATGTTTTTGACCGTTTTTTATGGTTTTTTTACATTACCGTTTACGACTAATGCATCGCACACAATTTTTTCAAAGGGTTTCTGATCGTAGTGTCGTGTTAGCAACATCCTGCAGTAGTGTAAGTTAATAAAAACGGAGTAACGCCTTAAGCAAGACGACAAGATGTAGACAAAGTAAATCCAACCAATATGAATAAACTGTGACGTTTCCCCTTAATGGAAGCAATACACAAACGTGTCTTGTACCCTAATTTGTCACTGGGATATGGAGCATCGCAAGACTGAACCCATTACAAAGAACCTCTCCCATTGCAAGATAAATCAGTCTAGTTGGGCAAACCAAATGGATAGATCAGAGAGAAATACAAAGCTATAATAATCATGCATAAAAGAATTCAAAAAAGACTCAAATAATATTCATGAATAATCTGATCATAAACCCACAATTCATCGGATCCCAACAAACACACCACAAAAGAAGATTACATCGAATAGAACTCCAAAAATATCGAGGAGAACATTGTATTGAAGACCAAAGAGAGAATAAGTCGTCTAGCTACTAGCTATAGACCCTTAGGTCTGTGATAAACTACTCGCACATCAATGGAAGGGCAAAAAGATTGATGTAGAAGCCCTCCGTGATCAATCCCCCCTTCGATAGAGTACCAGAAAAGGCCTCCATATGGGATCGCGGAAGAACAGAAACTTGCAGCGTCGAAAAAAGTATTTTTGGTGGCTCTCTGTTGGTTTCCCATTTTAGAGAATTTATATAGGTGGAATTAGGTTAGGCGAAGCCATGAGGGGCCCACAAGGCATCAGGGCGCACCTACCCCCTGGGCACATGCCCTGTTGCCTTGTCGTCTCCTCATTTGCCTTCTGGTCTCCTCCCAAAGCTTCTAGGGTCTCTCTTGTCCAGAAAAATCATCAAAAAGTTTCATAGCATTTGGACTTCGTTTGGTACCGATTTCCTAGAAAACCAAAAACAGGCAAAAAAGAGCAACTGGCACTTGGCACTGGGTTAATAGTTTAGTCCCAAGAAAATGATATATAATTGCATATAAAACATCCAAAATTGAACTAATGCAGTGGATTGCCGTAATGCAGTGACTTCATATTGCATTCTCACTGAAAATGATTATGAGACTGATAGATGAAAGTGTAACTAATCGCTGGGTGGTTTTGGTAATCAGTAACAACATATATGTCATTGGACTAATGCCTACCTAAAGAAAGATTTCGGGAAAGTTCAATGATGGCATGACAAGGACATGTGGATGTGGACCCCTCAAAATGTTAAAGAAAATATATTGGCAAAATCTCCAGGACTCCTCATTTTTTGTTAAGTGATCCGAGATCACATTAAGTATATAGGAAAGCCAATACAATTAAAAGGGACAAGGTTTGATCATGACTTAGTTGCTCAAGTGCTTGAAGATATTGCTCCAAAAACCCAGGCACTTTCCCACATTCCAATTTGTCAAAACCCTAAAAGTCAAACTCAGTCCCACTGATTCATCAATTCCCGGACACACCGAGTTGAACCTAGATAGAGCAAGAGCCAAACCCTATAAACTCGGTTCACCGAGATGACATTCGGTCCCACCGAAGTGCAGTGACCAAGTTTCTGTAACCCATCAACTTCATTTTGGAATTACCGAGTTGAAACGATCGAAACTACCAAAATGTGGTATCTGCTCAGGACATCGCTAATCGGGGCCACCGAGTGGATTTGTTTGGTCTCACCAAAAAGCCTGTCATTCAAATCTTTTGCACTATTCAGTTCCATCGAGATTTAGTTTTGGTGCGACCGAGTCTTGTACAATGTTTGTAACTGTTGGATTTTTGGTGCAGGCTATATATACCCCTCTGCCCCACTTATTGTCTAAGAGAGCCATCAGCATGAAAATACGCTTTCACCATGCATTTCCAAGAGAGAAGCACCTACTCATGTGTTGAGATCAAGGCATTCAAATCCAACCATTTGAACCTTGATTTCTAGGATAAGTAGAGGCAAAGGACATAAAAGGCCTGAAGAGGAAGAAACTTCGGTTAAACCATCATCTGATGCAGAATTTGAAGCCATGTCTTATGATGGTTTTGAATTCATAATAGAGGAGGAAGACATGGTTCTTGTCATTCCTTTCAGGATTATTGAACCCACAGATGATCCTCAACTGTCCATCAAGTGCTCGATCAGTGGAATTACTCAGTCAGCACCTCCACTGCCACAACCCCAAGTGTAGATCGGTAGCAACAAGACAAAACCATAGAATATCCCAGCTAGGGAAACCAGGCGCAAGACAGTTAAGCCATCAGGGAACACAAGGAGCAAGTCAAATATTTGAATTTGAACTTTGAATGCAAGTCATAAACTCTGAACTTTAAGGCATTTCGCTAAGGTTTCTGTTGTCAATTTGAACTATTGTGAAAACTTGTATGCGTAATATTGCAAAATGCTATTTGTACTTTGATGTCAAATTTGAGGCAAAATTTGAATTTGAACCAACATTTGAAGTCCATTACTCTACGGTGTGCCGTTGCAATGTTTTCTGAACTATTATACATTTTCTTCAAGTGAGCTACGAAGCTCCAAATGAGAAATGTGCTCCAAACCCCGCCCCT
The DNA here is from genome assembly GCF_002162155.2 of Triticum dicoccoides. Classification (NCBI taxonomy): domain Eukaryota; kingdom Viridiplantae; phylum Streptophyta; class Magnoliopsida; order Poales; family Poaceae; genus Triticum; species Triticum dicoccoides. The sequence goes on along the minus strand of NC_041389.1, from coordinate 76,192,461 downwards.
CTCCCTCCACAAGCCTTTCTCTCCCCGAGACACAAACACGAGAACACACTAACCACTCTCTCTCTCTCTCTCTCTCTCTCTCTCTCTCTTCTAAATCTGGACCCCAATATAGGTCTCTATCACTTTGTCTCTCAAATATGCACACATCTCTTCCCCCATTCTCTAGGTCTCTCGGCATCTCTCTTTGCCAAGCACACACACTATATAGTCGTGTATCTTTCGCATACACACAAAGCATTGCCCACTACCTCCCTATTTATGTGGTTCTCGCACACTCTCCACCATCTCTCCATCTCTCTCACACATTGATACACACCTCATTCACCACCCCCACTACACACAAACACCCTTCGTCTCCTTGTGCACCTCTCTACTCTTTCCGTCTCTCCCACATGCGGACCCAACCCTCCTTCCCTATATACATATATGTCGTGACTCTCTCCACAGCTCCCTAGCGTATCATCAATCTCAAACTCGCACGTTTTTCTCTCCATCATCTATTTTAGATCTCTCATGAAGTCTCTCTCACGCACACAATGACTTGCTTTCCTTGTGCCACTTTCGAAAAACATCAACCCTTGTCTCCCTATCTATAGGCCACTTCCTCACACAAATGAACCTTCTCTCTCCCTCTCCCTCTCCGCCTCTCTCTCACCCCTCTCTCACACACACTCGATGTCTCTTCTAAATAACACGCTCCCCGCTTGCGCCCATGCCATCCCGCTACTAGACATGCATTTCTCTCTCTTGGACACACATGTCATATCATTCCCCCTTCCCTACTAGGTTTAAATGATCAGTGGTCTTTCTTCTCCACACACACACACACACGCTACCTTTCACACACACATGCGCGCACAAACAAACACAGATGCACACACCACCCATCTATCTGGATCCTTCTTTTAAGACACACACACTATTGAGGATATAACTACTGAGTGTAAACCGCCCAGGAGGGGCCGGTTTACGCTCATCTATATTGAAGCACATGAAGACAAGGAGTATGGCGTTCTACTGTTAAAGCTTAGAGGCCCAGAGCCCAAAGGCAGATTAAGGCCCATAGTTGTAAACCGCCACAGTTGTATAACTTGTATTGTAAGTTAGGGAAGGGAAGATACCGAGTCGCACACTTGTATGAGCCGGCCTCGGGATTCTGTAAACCGACCGGGCGTCAACCTGTGTATATATAGGGACGACCCGGCGGCGGTTCAAGAACAAGAGACAACAGCTCGAGAGATAGGTAAAGCGGATTCGCTCCCTGCTCACCGAGATCAATCAATCCCACAACAACTGGATCGTAGGCTTTTACCTTCACCGCAAGGGGCCAAACCAGTATAAACTCCCCATGCCCTTTGTTCCGGTTTAACCCCTTTAAGCTAATCTCGTTGCGATGGCTCCACGACTAAGTCCTTCTGCTAGGACATCTGATTAATTCCATGACAGTTGGTGCCCACCGTGGGGCTATCGCATGATGGTTTCGAGTTCTTAAAGGGAAACTTTGAAGGACTCAAAGGGTACGTGGTTGGACGGATGACCAAGAGTCGTCACGGCAAGCTCTACATCGACGACGCAGGCTGGGACCCCGAGGCCGGCTCAATCGAGTACGGGTACCAGGTCCACTTTGGCGGAATTCATGTTTTCATCAGCAAGATCGGTGACCCGGGCCCTAAACTGGACATCTCTACCGACCTCGTCGAAACGGCTCAGCGTGCAAGTCCTGCTCGGGTTCAGCTTGCCATGAAGCGTGCGTTCGTAGGGTTCATCCATGGTGCGGAATCTGAACCGGTGTCCAACGGTGAGACGGCCATCTACTCAGATGGTGAATCATCCACTGGCGAAACCGAGTCGATGTACCAATTGCAAGATGGCCGGATTGAGGGATATTCCGATGGCGACGGTATTCCGGGCCCCTTTGAACCGCCAAACCGGGTTGCAATCTTCATGGCCGGTATGCAGCCCACCGTACAATCTTCATCTGCGGCAGCAATGATTTCTGAATCGGCAGCCGGGGCAGGAGGCCTTGCGCGCCGGCCGGCTCAAGTTCTTGCCGGTTTGCTGGATGCTTTGACGACATTGTTGACCATGGTAGTTACCCCGAAGACCCAAGATCAGCATAATGCGGATGTTACAAAACTAAAGGATCAGATAACTCAGGCCAAGGCAGATTTGGCAGCTGAGGAGGTCAAGATGACTGAAGAGCGGGCCGCTTTAGATGCCCAATCGCAGCAGATCCAGGCGCAGAATTACCGGCTTATGTTGGATCAGAACGCATCAAACAAAGTAATGAGGAGGAAGTGTCGGTCTCGTCTGTCGCCAGTTTACGAAGGAATAAATCTCTTCAATACGCTAGGAGCCGGGCCTAGTAATCCAGCAGCGGTAAACCGGACCGAGGGACCTGGGGCGGCGCCGGATCATCCACGGGTAATGGACACGCCTCGACGGACGGACAACCCGCCGCAATACGTAACAACACCGCCAGGTCACTTCTCTAGCCCTTTGGATAACATGATTGCTGCAGCATCGTGTTTGGCAGCTATTCCGATGGAAGGTGACTCACTGGCGGCGGTTGAGACACGACGGGCCAGGGATCTTCTTCAAACCGTTGTTGTGCAGCAGCAGGCTTACTCCCACAGCCGAGACAGAATACATTCAACCCCCGTCCAAGCAAGAGTTATAGCAGGCACATGGACGAACCGGCTGTGTCAAGCAGTGCGCGGCGTCGTGACGCCCCTCGAGGGCCTAATCTGGCGCACGGCGGTATGAATGTGCAGGATGTAGTGAACAACGGCAGAGCACGGCGAGAGGCAGAGTTAGCAGCACAATTGGCGGCACAGTATGCGAAGCAACCCGCTCCGGTTCAGCCAGCGGCATCAGTTGAACGAGGATTGGCCTTTAGCTCTTGGGGAGTACCGTGCCTCACCCCGGCTCTGCGTAATGTGCGGCTGCCCAAGGATTTCAAGGGTCCGCATAAAGTACCTAATTATACCGCCGATCACCCCCCGAAGCGTGGGTTGAAAGTTATGAGATGGCAATGGAGAAGCCGGATGTGGATGAAGCGGCTTGTGCAAAATATATCACCATGATGTTAGAAGGAACGGCTCGTACCTGGTTGAAGATCCTGCCCGTTAACTCGATCAATTCATGGGACGAGTTGAAAGCCCGGTTGATAGCAAACTTCAAGGATACGTGCAAGTAACCCATGTCCATTGAGGATCTGGATGCTTGTGTCCAAGGGGAGAATGAATCAACAACTCATTGGGTGCGCCGGGTTTCAAAAATCCTGCATTCGTCAGGCCGCATTAATCCTGATACGACAATTGTGACCTTGGAGGGTAACTGCCAAGATGAAGTTGGGACGGCTCAAGCGGCACTGCAATGATATGGGAACCCTCATGGCAGCTCTGGTTAAGTATGCCGATTCTGATAATACCAAGGACCCCGATTCTGATGAAGAAAAGCAGGAGAAGGGGAAGAAGAATGCCGGTACAAAAGGACATCATAACTAGGCGAGCCACGGGAACAATGGTAAGCGTAAAGCGGACAATTCAGATTTTGTGGCTAACACCAACATGCAGGGCAATATGCAGCACCGTAAAGGTAAACCGCCCCAGCACGGTGGAGGCATGAATCTGGAACGCTTGTTAAACCAGCTGTGCCCAAAGCACGGGACAAAGGAGGTTCCGGCCACGCACCTCTGGAAGGATTGTTTCATCATGAGGGAAATTCAGAAACTCTGATCTCTTCCGGTATGATCAGGGTCCATCCGGTGGTTCCGGTCCAAGGTTTCACGGGCCGGGTTACGGTGGTGGCAGTTCAAACTCAGGATTTCAGAATAATCAGGGCAACCAGAACAACCAAAGTGGTCACAGTCAGCAGAGTAATCGGGGGAATCAGCAGCACTCGGGTTATCAGAGCAACCCGAAGCAGTTAAATGGTGGACAGTATCATGTCTTCACTACTAGTCTGTGCAAGCGCGATCAGAAGCTCCATAAAAGGGCAGTAAACTCTGTTGAGCCGGCAGTGCCCCGTTATCTGCGCTGGTCTGAACAACCTATTGTTTGGAGTCGGGAGAATCATCCGCCCCGGGTTGACAATCCCGGCCACCTAGCTTTGGTGGTTGCACCGCAGGTTGGAGGTTATAAGTTTACCAAGGTGCTCATGGACGGAGGGAGCAGTATCAATATCTTATATTATGAAACCTTCCGGCGTATGGGGTTAACAGATAAGAATCTTAAACCTTCCAACACCATTTTTCACGGTGTGGTGCCTGGTAAATCGGCTTACTCAGTTGGTAAGATAGCTCTGGAGGTGGTTTTTGGTGATGATCATGATTCAAGATCAGAGACGGTGACCTTTGAAGTGGTTAAAATTAGAAGTCCGTACCATGCCCTGTTTGGACGGCCGGTTTATGCCAAATTCATGGCAAGGCCATGTTATGTTTATCTGCAGCTCAAGATGCCGGGTCATAAGGGGACCATCATGGTTCACGGTAGCTGCAAGATTGCTCTGGAGTGTGAGGAAGGTGATACGGCTTATGTTGAGTCGGTTTATGCAATGGAGGGGTTGAAGTTTTATAAGGACAGTGTTGATCCGGCAGATATGACTTCTCTAAAGAAGCCCACTACAAAGCATGATCAGGCTTTGAAGTTTAAATCGGCTGATGAGACTAAATTGGTTGATTTTGTTCCTGGCAATTCATCCAAGCAGTTCAGCATCAGCGTCAACTTGGATCCGAAATAGGAAAGCACGCTCATCGAGTTCATCCATGAGAATCAGGACATCTTTGCATGGAAACCTTCTGACATGCCAGGTATACCGAGGGAACTTGCTGAGCACACTCTTAATATTGATCCGAAGTTCAAACCGGTCAAACAGTTTCTTCGCCGTTTTAATGAAGAGAGGCGCAAGGCCATTGGTGAAGAGGTAGCCCGGCTGTTGGCAGCAGGGTTTATTGTGGAGGTGTTTCACCTAGAGTGGTTGGCTAATCCGGTGCTGGTACTTAAGAAAAATGGCACTTGGCAGATGTGTGTGGATTACACAGATTTGAACAACGCTTGCCCAGCTAATCCCTTTGCCCTCACTCGTATTGATAAAATCATTGATGCTACGGGGTTGTGAGCGTTTGAGTTTCTTGGATGCTTATTCTGGTTATCATCAGATCAAGATGGGAGTTAAGGACCAGGAGAAGACATCTTTAATCACTCCCTTTGGAGCCTTCTGTTATGTGTCTATGCCCTTTGGGCTCAAGAGTGCCCAGGCAACTTATCAGCGCTGTGTGCAGAATTGTCTTCATACTCAGATTGGGCGCAATGTTCATGCTTATGTGGATGATATTGTGGTGAAGTCCAGGAAAGCAGAGACACTCATAACTAATTTGCAAGAAACCTTTAATAACCTGAGAGTTTATAAAATGATGCTCAATCAGGCTAAGTGTGTTTTTGGTGTACCAGCGGGAAAACTCTTGGTTTTTCTGGTATCCAACCGGGGCATTGAGGCTAATCCGGAATAGATCAAGGCTATCACATCCCTGGCTAAACCGGCATGTATCAATGATGTTCAACGTTTGGCGGGTCGTATCGCGGCTGAGCTGGTTTATCAGCAGGTTGGGAGAGAAGGCGATCCCTCTATATCAGATGTTGAAGAAGACAGACAATTTTGTTTGGAGCGGTGCTGCTGATCCGGCGTTTGAGGACTTAAAGAAGTAGTTGGCTGAACGTCGGTTCTTGCTGCTCCAATTGATAAGGAGCCGCTGTTGTTATACGTGGCTGCTATTGCCCGGGCTGTCAACGTAGCTATTGTAGTGGAGCGCAAGGAGGCTGGGAAGGTGTACCCGGTTCAAAGGCCAGTTTATTATATCAGCGAAGTGCTCATTGAGTCAAAGCATAGATATCCGCATTGGCAGAAGCTGGTGTATGGGGTTTTTATGGCAAGTCGAAAGCTTAAACAATATTTTCAAGGTCATCCCATCATAGTGGTCAGTTCCGCTCCTTTGGGGGATATAATCCAGAACGGGGAGGCAACTGGCCAGGTTGCTAAGTGGGCTATCGAGCTTGGACCACACGGTTTGAAGTATATGCCTCGAACAGCTATCAAGTCCCAGGCCCTTGTGGATTTCATCAATGATTGGACAGAGTTGCAGACACCGGAAGATAAACCAGACAACACATACTAGACTATTCACTTTGATGGGTCCAGGCAATTGGAGGGCTCGAGGGCTGGAGTTGTCCTTACCTCCCCTCGAGGTGATAAAATTCATTATGTTCTTCGCTTAATGTTCCCTTGTACTAACAATGCAGCTGAGTATGAGGCCTTACTCCATGGTCTTCGAGTGGATAAGGAAATGAACTTAAGCTGGGTAAGATGCTTTGGAGACTCAGACCTGGTGGCCCAACAAGTTTCAGGTACTTGGGATTCTAAGGATCCACTTATGGCGGCTTACCGACAAGAGGTGGATATTGTCGCTGGTCACTTCAAGGGTTATCAAGTAGAGCACATTCATCGGCGAAAAAATGAGACAACTGATGCTTTAAGCCGGCTGGGATCTCAGCGTAAACCGGTGCCGCCCAATACCTTTCTGGATGTCTTGCACAACCCGTCAGTTCAGTTGCCTACAGAGGAGGACCTCGCTATTCCTGATCCGGAGGCACAGTTGGTGGCCGCTTTACACATTATTCTGGATTGGACGTTTCCATACTTGGCGTATATGAACCGGGGCGAGTTACCAGAAGATGCAGTTTTGGCCAGACAGATAGTCCGGCGATCCAAGTCCATGGTTATTCACAACGGCGAGTTACACCGTTGCAGTGTCTCTGGTGTGTTCCAGCGCTGTGTGTCTCCTGAAGAAGGCCGTGAGATTCTACGAAAGATCCATGAAGGAGACTGTAGTCATCACGCCGGTTCAAAATCCTTGGTTGCTAAAGCTTTTTGTCATGGTTTCTATTGGCTGACGGCTCAAGCTGATGCTGAGGACTTGGTGAGGCAGTGCGACGGTTGTCAGAAATTCTCACGACGGGCTCATGTTCCGGCTCAGGAGCTACGAATGATTCCCATCACTTGGTTGTTTGCTACTTGGGGGCTTGACATGGTAGGGCCTTTCAAGCGATCCAAATATAAGAAGACCCACCTGTTGGTGGCGGTTGACAAGTTTACTAAATGGGTTGAAGCGGAGCCAGTAAGCAAGTGTGACGCAGCCACGGTGGTTCACTTCATCAAAAAGGTGATCTTCCATTTTGGTTTTCCACACAACATCATCACAGATAATGGCACGAACCTCTCCAAAGGCGAGATGGAGGATTTTTGTCAAAGAGAACACATCCGGCTTGATGTGTCGTCCGTGGCTCACCCCGAATCTAATGGTCAAGCTGACAGGGCTAATCAAGAAATTTTGAAGGGTATCAAGCCTCGGCTTATGGTTCCTTTGAAGAGGACGCCGGGTTGTTGGGTGGAAGAATTACCATCTGTGTTATGGAGCATAAACACCACCCCAAATTGATCTACAGGTTATACACCTTTCTTCATGGTATACGGGGCAGAGGCGGTACTCCCAAGTGATATTCGTCATGACTCACCCCGGGTTGCCAATTATGTTGAAGCGGACAACGAGCAAGCACGTTAGGAAGCACTGGACCTGTTAGATGAAAAACGGGACATGGCATTGGCTCGTTCGGCGGTTTATCAGCAAGACTTGCGGCGTTATCACAGCCGCCGGGTTAAAACAAGAACCTTTCAAGAAGGCGACTTAGTGCTCCGGCTCATCCAGGATCAGACCGATATGCATAAGTTATCCCCACCTTGGGAAGGACCCTTTGTGGTCAGCAAGAATCTGCACAACGGATCATACTACGTCATCGACGTTCGAGAGCACAAAGACTCAAGCAAATCGGAGGAGGAGACCCGTCGGCCGTGGAATATCGCTCATCTACGGCCTTACTACACCTGAGACATAGGCTCTCATTATGTACATATTTTGACAATGTATATATTATGATCAATATAATAAATCGGCATCCTTGCTACAAGCAGGGCCTCTGTCGTTCTTCCAGTATTTCTTGGTTACATGGGGGCTTCTGCTTATCAAGCAGTTTCCTATTTGTCCATTAAACTGGCTATCATGCCACAAAAAAGCTTGGGAGCTTCACACCCAAGCGGCCAAAGAGAGTATTGTTGCTACAAGCACAACTCAAACATAGGCACCCATTGAGCACAGCTCACAAAGTTACTTGGGGGCTATTTGTGCAAAGCAACAAAGAGTTTGAAAGGACCCTTGTAATTGCCTATCAAGCCACGGCTTGGAAGCCTGGTGTATTCACCTAAAACACCGGGTTAACCTCCCTTCATCAAGTAAGCCACTCCTATCCAGGTAATCCTGGCATGACCCGCCGAACGTTTGACAAGTCAATCTTATATAGACCCTGAACTTGTCAAAGTTAAAATGACGATTGGTTAGTTGGAGGCCCATCTTAAAAGGCTTTGTCAAATGGTTTAACTCAGCAGCCTGGCAGCCCATGAAAAGCCTCGAATTTGGGCCTGGCAGCCCTTGAAAAGCCTCGACTACAAGTTTTTATTTAATTTTGTTTTTGCAAAGTTTTATCTCTTTTGAATAAGGTTCTAAGTTAAACCGGCGTCTATTGACCCGGCCCGACTATATGTCATTACATCAACGCGGTATTTCTTAAACCGGTGTGGCTTACAGTTATCAGTTGTTAAGCACATAATCAATTATGAACTGACATTTTTTAACCCAGTCTGGCATTGACTATAAGTCGCCAGGATGATCATCTGGTGTTTGTCATAACCCGGCATGGCCTATTGTGCACCAGCACAACATGGTGGGAGTTTTCAAAACACTCAAATTCGGGTTACCACCCTTATTACACAAGTTGGTAAACCAACAAAGGTGATTTAATATCACAGGTATGATATATTTCATATTTCATTACTTTATAACCTTGGTTATGAGAATTCTGGTTCTGTATTGGGTGTCATAACCCGTCCGGCGGTAAACCGCTAGGACATGTTTAAGTTTTTCAAATGCAGAATGCAGGATTTTATAAGAAATACTAATGCACATAAAGCAAGCATAGCAACAATCATGCCGGATTACAATATCAGGTAGCAGTGCACGACAGCAGAAGATCAAAGTATTTCAACTAGCCTATTACAAGGCGCTTTGATGCCCAAAAGAATAATTGTTTGTTGCCCAGAATGCTATATGCGAAAATCAAACCAGCTGCCGGATTATGATTCATCACCAGGCTGACGTGAAGTTGAAGGATCATCTCGCGCCGGTTCAACCTCCTCCTCCTCACCCAGTAGCTGGAAGTCAAGGGTGGTCCAATCAATCCTGGTTAAGGCTTGGAAGACAGCTTTCTTGCTTATAAGATTGGACGGTTCAACGTCACGGGCATAGGTGTGCTTACGGATTGGAGGGATAAGATTATGTGCTTCTTTCACAGCTGCGTCAACCCGTTTTTTGTCTGCGTCATAGCTGGACCGATAAACAGACAAGTCAACCTCTTCGTCCAATTGGCTTGCAACGGGCGCATCTCTTTTGTCAAAGCTTTGAGGGCTTCATTATCAAAGTCTGATCCGTCTTCTTGTTGGCTAGGATAGCCCTTTGCGATATCTGCCGGATCAAGATCAGCAATCCAAGCTTTGGCCCAAGTCAGTGCTGTTAAAGCGCCAGCCCGTGCAGCAGATCCCTTTACCTCTTCCATCTGGGCAGGGGTCATAGATAATTTGGCCAACGTATCCTTGATCAAGGTTGGTGCCGGTTTGTTGTAGGAGGCCGCACAGATGACTCGTTAAGCACCAGTATACAATTGTTCTATCAACGTATAGGTTGCTTTCAATTTCATCCGCATATCCGAGCCCAGATGAGCAACACGACTACCTGCAACGGTTTAAGAATTTGTTGTTAAACCGGCAACTTCAAAGATGTTTAAGAAAGGTTCTTACAAAGAGTACTTACCAAATATTGCTAAAGTCATAGCATTGACTTGATGCTTTAGCCCAGTTAGCTCTTCTGCCACCGGTTTAAGAGCTGCTTCGGCATCTTCAGCCCGCTTTAATAGAGCAGCCTTCTCGGTTTCCCAATCCGCCCGCTCGCTTTTAAAACCATCCTTTAATTGCTCCATGGCAGTTAAAGCACCCTTCAGTTCATCTTTGGCCTTGGAGGTTTCTGCTTGCTGGGACTTGATGTTTTCTTGAAGATCGGCAATCTGGGAATCTTTGTTGCTCAAGTCAGCCTGCAAAAGACAGATGATGAAGATGTTAAGATTTTCTCAAAGTCCCAAGCACATAACAAGTTATACACTTGGCACTTGGGGGCTAATGCGGATTGTTTCTTTTTTTACTGTTATTTGAAGTCCCAAGCCTCAATACAAGTATTAATCTTGGCACTTGGGGGCTAATGTGTACTTGATGAGAAACTTTAGAGGTGAAGGAATTCAACAAGGACAAGTTTTTGCAACAGAAAGTCTTGGTTCATCTTGAAGAGATAAACCGGCCCTTGGGGGCTACAATGGAGTTCATATACAGTACAACAAAAACTTATATATAGTGTTTGCAATGGAAATTACCTCATAGCGCTCCTTCATCAAATTGACTAAACCGGCCTCATAGTCACGGCTTGCATATAGGCGGTTTACGTATCCAGAGTGAAGTTCTTGAGCGGTGAGCTGAGCACAGCTTGACAGATTAGTCTTCCATTTGCCTTTCTCTTCAGTAGCAGATTCCACTTTGGCACTGTGCTTTGACAAAGCGATAGGATTGCCAGGAGAAGAATGGCCAAACCCGGTAATCACAACATCATCAGTTGCTTTATTTGGGCTCGCCCGTTTATCTGAGGCCTTGGCCGGGCTCGGCGGATCAGCAGTTGGACTTGGAGGATTGGCATGCGGGCTTGGTGGATCGACATGAGGACTAGCCGAGTTAACTTCCAGTGGATCAACATCAGTGTCCTGACCATGTGGCATAGGATCATCCATAGCAATATCAGCATGTCCACCAGCACCTTCTGAGGTCCTCTCCGATTCAATCTCGTCAGTGGGAGAATTTGTTTTCGCTTTCTTGCTGAATCGGGCTTTGGCGCTGCAAAATGGCAAACAAAGGTTAATATGGTAAACCGGCGCAAGAAGGCAAAGCTAAAATTATTATGCTTACCCGGGGACGGTCTTGAGGGGAGGCATCTGTGTGGTTGACAAATCGCAGAGGATGAATTGGAAGTTACCTGATAATTTGAGTCAGACGGATTAAGAGGGTATCGGAAGTAATCTGCCAAGGGATAAGACTTGTTAGAATTACAAGAGACCTCTGCACGGCGCTTCCGAATTGGGGTGTCTGGTAAACCGGAGGAAGTGACTTGCTGGCCACTATGCCGGGTTGTGCGACGAGCTTCAGGATGCTATGGATCCAAATGAGTGAAAGGATGTGAACGTTTCACTTTCCGGACTGCGCGACGGAGTTTTCTTACTGGCACAAGATCGGAATTGGAGGAAAGGGAGATTACCTCTACATGGTCAGCATGGCTAGCTTCCGCATCATCCTGGTAATGGTCGTTGTCACTAAGATGTATGAAAAATGAACCAAGGGAGTCAAGTTCTACCTCTTGTTCCGAGTCATCAACATCTTCAGGCGGATCAGAGGACTCAGCGGTTTTCTTCTTGGCTGGCCTCTTGGTGGCCTTGCTCTTAGCACGAGGAGCTCTCACTGGTTTGTCTTGTGTTTTTGCCGGTTTATCTTGAGTTTTCCTCTTCCAGAAAGGATCTTTGGCCTGTAAGAATAAACAAAAGGTTATCATAAAAATGTTAAAGCGGAGACCGATTAAAAAGCAGAAAGACAAATTCTTACCGCTAGCGGTTTGTTGGAGGCATAAAAAGGACGTAACCCAGTCTTGCTGCACTCAAAAATTGGTTCGTCTAGCATCTTTTTTGACAGATTCCGTGACTTCATCATCAGTCATCTGTATTTCAGTGTGCCGTTGAGGGTCTTTGACATGCCCGGTATACTCATGCATTAACCTGGTGCGGCGGCTTAAGGGCAGGATACCCCATGAAAGTCAGCAACGGACGAGGTCAATAACGGTAAAGTCATTTGCTAGAAGAGCCCGGAGCTTAGAAAGTTGTGGTCCATATGTTTGCCGTTCTTTGGCAGTAAGACGCTGAGGCAGTGGATGTCCGTTGCTGAGTCGGTAAGCACGGTAACCCGGCAAAGGATTTTCATCAGCAGGAGCGGTGTTCTGACAGTAGAACCATGTTTGATTCCAATCCTTGGGGTGGCTGTGATGTTTGGCATGAGGAAAATCGACTTCTTTCCTTTTTTTGAATCGACACTCCGCCAAGTTCAGTATTAGGGCCGTTAGAAAAATCAGTACGGCAGTTCAAGTGGAAGAAATCTCTGAAGAGTTCAACAGTCGGTTCTTCTTGTAGATAAACTTCACAGAACACTTAGAAATTGCAGATGTTGGACACAGAGTTCGGTCCAATGTCTTGAGGATGGAGTTGGAAGTTGGCAAGTACATCACGGAAAATTTTGATCCGGGAGGGCTAAACCCTCGGTCCAGATGCTGCATAAACACAACCACTTCTCCATCTTGAGGTTCAGGAGGGTTTTCGGCACCAGGGACTCTCCAATGAATGACTTCCTTCTTTGCTAAAGCGCTAGTTATAACATATCCAGTGAGTTGTTCTTCCGTGATCCGGGAGGGAACCCAGTTGCAAGAAGAGAATTGCTTGGCCATTATTGATGACAAACTATAAAGGAAGTGCAAACGTCGGTTCATGGTTCAAGGTTGATATGCACAAACTGGTATCAAACCGGAGAACTTAATCAAAGCGTGTGTCAAGATTCGAACCGGCGACGCGTTGTTGACGAAAGGCTAGCATTGCCACTAAGCGTGTGTGTACATTAAACCAGATATGGATATTCAAGAAGAGACGGCGGTTTACGTGAGGGCTAATGGTACCTGCCGGATTGTCGTTTTCTACAGGTTAAACCGCCTACAGTGGTATGGAGGACAACAGATCTGAAAATTGCTAAGTGCTACACAAACAGGTTTTCAAACTAAGGATTATTATTATGGATCTAGCACAGTTTAGGAAAAGGAAAAATATCAAAGCCCTAAAATGGCGACAACAGAACATAAAGGATCCAGATGGTGTCTGTTCATAGTCAAAAGGATACTATGGTGAGGTAAAATAAACTATAGCTTCGGACGCAGAAGAAAAAGGTCAAGTTGATCTAGATTCGATGAGACAGTAAGGGCGAAACAATGAGCACGGACGAACACTGATGAACACAGATGAGCACCGAAACCCTAATGCAGATCTAGGGTTGAGGGAAGGAGGCTTACCGGATTCACAGGAGTGGTGGAGAAGAGCCGCGGATCTCTGGTACGTTCAGGTTGATGCAGCGGCCAAAGAAGATGCAGCGCTTGGAGGTCGACGGCGGTGGCGGAGCTATCGGGCTTGAGCGTCGAGAGGAAGAAGAAGAAGCACGGAAGAGGAAAAGAGAAAGACCCCTAGGCCTATTTATAAGGCAAAAGGATAAGTAGGCAGCACGGGAATCAAGGAGCCCGAAGCAGTAAATGGGGCATAGCCGTTGCCTCGATCTTCGGAGATCGGTAAATAAAAGGGAATCTTTATGAGTTTTTTATGCAGATGATGTCATGGCGGTTCACGATGATTTCCGAAGATGATGTCATGGTAGTTTAAGGTTAACATGAAGATGTTTCAGATCAGAATTTTTCTAAGTATTGAAGATTGACATGAACAAGTTCAAACCAATCTGGGGCCTAATGTTGAGGATATAACTACTGAGTGTAAACCGCCCAGGAGGGGCCGGTTTACGCTCATCTATATTGAAACACATGAAGACAAGGAGTATGGCGTTCTACTGTTAAAGCTTATAGGCCCAGAGCCCAAAGGCAGATTAAGGCCCATAGTTGTAAACCGTCATAGTTGTATAACTTGTATTGTAAGTTAGGGAAGGGAAGAGACCGAGCCGGACACTTGTATGAGCCGGCCTCAGGATTCTATAAACCGACCGGGCGTGAACCTGTGTATATATAGGGACGACCCGGCGGCGGTTCAAGAACAAGAGACAACAGCTCGAGAGATAGGTAAAGCGGATTCACTCCCTGCTCATCGAGATCAATCAATCCCACAACAACTGGATCGTAGGCTTTTACCTTCACCGCAAGGGGCCGAACCAGTATAAACTCCCCATGCCCTTTGTTCCGGTTTAACCCCTTTAAGCTAATCTCGTTGTGATGACTCCACGACTAAGTCCTTCTGCTAGGACATCTGACGTGTTAATTCCACGACACACACCCTTGTATATTCTCTCCAGCTCCACGTATATATATATATATATATATATATATATATATATATATATATATATATATATATATCCCTCTCTCTCTCTCTCTAACTTACATGCACACCTAAATTCTCCGTCTCTCTAATTCACACCTCTCTCCCTGTGTCTGCATGTGTATCTCACAAACTCACTCTCTGACTATGTCTATCTATCTCCACATTACACAACACAAAGCCCATGCATATGTCTCTCTCTGTCCTCCACACACACACACACACAATATCTTATCTGTGCCTCAGTCTCTCCATATCACACACACGCATTATCTCTCTCTTTCTCGCACACACATGGTCAACCAAGGTTTTCTTGTGACAAACTTACCATCTATTCATCAACAGTAGTGGCAGTACAACGAACACGAGACATGAAAAAGAATACATCTACACATTGGTAGACCACCTAGTATGAGTACAAACACTAGAGCGAGCTGAAGGAGCATCGTCGTCAACCCCTGCCTTATCAAAGACGCGAAAACCTTGTTTACACAGTCGGGAAGTCATCGTGCTAAGGCCCCACATGCTCAGCCGTTGAATAGAATGTAGACTTAAGTTTATGGAAACAAGTATCAATACTACTGTTTCGAGTTTTCCATCAAGATATTAGTCACTCATGGTCATATTTATGTTGAATTACGTACAGATAGTTACTATGTAACTAGCCATACTTATTGGCTTCCAAAGGTTAATTTTCACTCTTACTTACAATATGTAGAGTATTTAACATAAAACTACCACTTTCAACCAGTCCTAGCAAGAAACTACTGTACAGAAAGTAGAAAAACCATACCCAAAATTTCGTAACCCGCGCCAAAAAACTACAACCAAGTACCGATTAGGCTCGTTTAAACCCGTTTATGACAGGATTGGCCCACACATCTGTGCTGACAAGGCACCTTAAGTCAACACCATCTGTATCACCGTTGTATTGACCGTTACCATAGGTGGGACCCACATGTGAGCATCTATCCTCTTCTTCCTTCTCCAATCATTTAATTTTCATGAACATTAATTCAAACAGTTCGTACGCCAATGATGGGCGAGCAGGCCGCCGTTCCGCCGGAAGGGCCGACCGCCATGCTAGCCTCCGTATGGGTTGGTTGGATGGCCCGAGAGCGGCTCACGCGCGAGCAAGCCGCCATGCTGGCCTTCGCTCGAGCCATATGGCTGGCCTTAGCGCACCACACACGAACAAGCCGTCGCACCGCCATGCCAACCTAGCTAGCAAACCTTGCACACAAGCAGCTGGATGCATCCAGCAGAGTGTGTGCTAGCTTGGCTAGCTAGCGGCCGTGAGCGTTGCGTCGAGCTAGCCTCCGGGTTGCCACAAGATGGGCTCTGTGGCGCCGGCGCCTTTGACCTCGCCTTCGGCCAGCGGCGGTGGCTGCCTCCCATGGCCAAGGATGACTAGGTGGACGGGCCGGAGGTAGGAGGTGACTAGGGTTTTTTGTTGAGACTGACATGTAGGTCCCACAAGTCATAATGCCTAACTTGCTGGTCAAGAAGACGGTGTTGACTTAAGGTGTCACATGGTTTAAACGTGCCTAATTGGCACATGAGTAAGAAATTTTGGTATGTTTTTGCTAATTTTTGTAGAGTAGTGGTTTCTTGGTAGGGCTGGTTGGAAAGTGGTAGTTTTTTTGTTAAATACTCCAATATGTATAAGGAACAATGTACTAGCACCAAATAGCGATTCTACGTTGGGTTTTACTGCTAGTGGTCGCGAGAGTATAGCTCGTTTTGTGGGTTCGATCCCCACCGAACGTACGGCGGCCTTTTTTGAAAATATTTTATTAACCTCGCTGCAAGCAAATATTGTGTCGTCCTGCTTGAAAAAAAAACTCTGTTAATCCTACATTTATTTTAATCGAAGAAGTACATTAAATGAAAAAATGACGCATTTAAAAAAAATGTTTTGAACTATAAAACACGAATTTAGAAAATATTCGTGGATTCCAAACAATGTTCACGAATTTGAAAAGGGTCCACAAATTTAAAAATGTTCATGGACTTTGAAAATGCTCATGAACTTCAAAAATATTCATGACTTTTAAAGAAGTTCACGAATTCAAAAAATCATACTCTTTCCAGATGTTCATGCCTTTTCATAATTTGTCATGAATTAAAATTCTTAAAAATGAAATGAAAAAGAGAGAATAAACATAGGAAAAAAGGGAAAACTATTTAGAACCGATGAAAAATACAGAAATTATAGAAAAACTAATAATCAAGTAGTATTTTCCGAAAGCCGGAAAAATTTGTCGTCCTAGGAACACATATAAAATGTTACGAATTCAAAACATGAATTTAGAAGAATACTCATCAGATTCTAAACATGAATCCTCTCCATATTTTTTCCCTTGAAATGACCTATCACTTCTTGATTGTCACCATAATCAGTCGCCACATTTTTTCAATGTCAGTCCAAGGTGCATTGTTAAAAACATGGGCATTCATAGTTTATCAAATGCACCATAAAACACAAGCATAGACTGAATTAAGGATAATGTGATTGTTATTAGTAGGTCAATATCTAGCAACAGAGATATAATCCGTTCCTAGGTTGAAACTGGAGGAATTAGACAAAATGCTCCCAAATTTGTTTTGCTACCACACATTCAAAGAATAAATATGCACTAATTTCATGCATGCTCTGACCAGAAAACGCAAAATATGGGTCTTGCCCGTATTTCTCTTTTCTATGTTGTCATCTCTAGTCATAAGTTTGTTGCCCGTATTTTATGCATTTTTCTTTCAACAAACGGGTTCAAGTGCACTAAACTGTTTAAACTATTCTCTCTTTTTTTCACAAATATGAGTAAAGCTAAAAAAAATGTACCAAAAACAGCCGTCGGGTCAGTTCACCCCACAGCTGACACGTAGAATCGCCACTGCTTTCCACCCTCCTAGAGTAAACAATAATACCGTTAAAAAACATCTGTTTTGATAAGTTTGTGCGAATTTGATAAATTCCACTCAAATTTTCTTGGCAAGTACATAATCAGTTATAAATCTTGTCCGACTAGTATTCAGCTTGCGTACCTCCCGTTGATTTTTTTGCCTATAATCCAACGTGACTGAACATGTGCCGGAGCCGGACACGACACGAATCCGACACCGGCCATGCATCGGACAGGATCGATCGAGTGTTTAAATTCTGACGCAGACGCAGGAAATCAAACCAAGCACAAGCACCCGCCGCAGATAGATCGATTGCAAGAACTCGAGCTTCTGGTCTAACTCACGGCGAGCCGGCGATCGATTGCTTGCAACTCGAGCAGAGCATGGAGGCGGTGAAGAAGAAGCAGCTGGAGGCGCAGCTGGATGCGGCGGAGAAGCTGTTCGCGGGCGGCGACCTCAGGAGGGCCAGGATGCACGTCGACATGGCCGTGGCCATGGACCGCTCCGGGGCCTGCCCGGAGGCCCAGCGCGCGCGCGCCGCCTACAGGGTCCTCGCCGCCGACAAGGCCGACCACTACAGCGTCCTCGGCGTCGCGGCCCCGCCCGGCGGCAGGCCCACCAAGGAGTCCCACGACGCCGTCAAGTCCCAGCACAAGGCGCTCTGCGACATGTTCGACCCCAGCAAGGCCGGCGGCACCAGCGCGGCCGTCGCCGGCGCGTTCAAGCTCGTCAACCAGGCGTTCGCCGCGCTCACGGACATCAGGAAGAACGAGGGCGCGGTGCCGGGGAAAGCTCCCGCTCCTCGCCACCGCCTGCCGCCGCTGCTCCCGGTGCCGCCTCCCAAGGCCAAGGCGGCCGCCACGCCAGCCCGGGTGGTCGTGGTGGACGCCGCCGCCGACGATGATCCTCTCGCTGCTGTCTTCCTGGACGAGCCGGTGGTGCCAGAGCACAAGGGGCATGACGCGGAGGCAGTGGAAGGCGAGGAGGAGGACTACAACCCTGGCGGCCGCGGCCGCGGTGGACGTCGTTAAGAAAGGAAGGCCGATCAATCAAGACTCACTAAACGCTCTTTTGTAATGGAGTATTATGAGACAGCCGGAGTAGTACATTATTTGCTTGTTTAGTTCAAGATGTTACATTGTTTTCTTGTGTTTCTCCTTGAGTCAAGTTGATTTATATGTACCATGATTGATTCATGACTTGGGATAATCATGAGATTTATTGGTAGTGGATTCTTTTTGTTTACAATTCGAATTTATAGTGGAATTGATGATCGAAACTTCCTCGTTCAAACAGATGAAAGCTATGCTAAGTTAAACGTGTAATTTGTCCAATTATTCACTCGATGCGAAACATGATGTCTAGGACCCACAGAACTAGCTGCACTTTCGGTTGTGGCAGATGGAGAGGACGATGACGGTGACGTTGAGCTTGATCTTCATGTTCCGGTATCGCAACCATGCGGAATTCGCGTGCCCTAGGTCCTCAAATTCGAGGCATGGTCATGGAGCTCGTCATCGGGCCCTCAATCTGCTCCCCGCAGTCGTCTGTATGAAAGATAAATCTTGCATGTATTTTTTTTCTCAAAATGTATTTTTCTTTTTCCAGCAATGCTGTTGTTCTCAGCAAACTTTGCTGTGGCTATCATATACTCCCTCCGTCCGGAAATACTTGTCCTCGAAATAGTTGTGTCTAGACTTATTTTAGTTATAGATACATCCATTTTATCCAATTCGAGGACAAGTATTTCCGGACGGAGGGAGTATGAAAGACAGAAAAAAAAAACAGAACATTACTCGTACTCCCTCTGTCCAGAAATACTTGTCATCAAAATGAATAAAAGGGGATGTATCTAGATGTATTTTAGTTCTAGATACACTCCTTCTTGTCCATTTTGACGACAAGTATTTTCGGACGGAGGGAGTACTGAATATTGGTTGTATTCAACACAGGCAACTTACTGCACGACCACAGCAGAAAAAAAAGAGCACTTAAAAGAAGATACATGAACAAGCAAAATAGTTAAAACAGTTGTTGTTCCAACAAATTGGTGGCAAAGATATTACATTTCTTACATGGCAGCCAATTAGGCAATAATACAAGCTTAGCTAGCTTCATCAGCAGAAAATACTGACGCTGTGGCTACTAATTGGATTTTGGAGTTCAGGGACTCCTTCCAACCACACAAAGGATGGATCATGGCAATGCCATGAATGATTTATTGATTTGTACAACTTGACCTTATGATAGGAAGTGAATCACAGCAGGAGAAGCCTTCGGCAACGTCTCTGTCATCTTATTTCTCAACAAATCCTTCTCATCGCTGGTCCGTGGATAACTCGAAGGACGAACCTCAACATGAGGAAACTTGACGGCGCAAACCTTGCACACCTTCCTGTCATGCAGAGATACCTCCTTGATATTCACAGCAGCCTCCATGACACGCCTGATGTGTCCTGTGAAGTTATCATCGGACTGAAAGCCATATATGTTTAGCTTGGCTAGATCCTTATGCTTGAAATCAGGGTCAGATGGCTCCCACTTCACATCAGTTTTCTCGGAGTAACTTTTTTGGGACTCCATGTGGCACTTATGATCCCATACCGTGATGCAAAACTCCACCACAAACGGTGCAGCTTCAAGAAGGAACATTGTCCAGGCAATATCACATTCCTCGGGAAGATTGTCCAGATTCACATACCGTAGTTTGGCAAGCCAAGGTGAAAGCACTTTCGGGGATTCTGGTTGAATCCAAATCTGGGACAGATAAAACAAATTTACAATGAGAGAAAGTCATTCATAAATTGAATCCTCAAGTAACGCATAAGTTACTACTGTTGCATACAATAGGCATACAATGAGAATGGGATGAAGATGATTGGAGTGAGTACCTTTTCACTTCGAAATTCCAGGGACAGATCGTTTACGGAGGGGACATTAGCAAGCAGCTGGCTTAGCTTGAGTGTCTTGTGTGAAAAACATGCCTTGGCAAGGTTTAGCTTCGAAATCTCAGGGACAAAACCAAGAGCCAAGGGATTTTCAGCACAGGAGGGCCAACTATTAAAGGTCATCCGCTGGAGCTTTGGTAGAAAGGTGAGCTCCACTGTTTTGAATTCACAATAGGAGATAACAAGCTCCACGAGTCGTGCGTGTTCTACATGCAGCACCGAAGAGCCCTCGTCACACATGAACAAAGATAGTGACTCCAGCTGCTTGCAATAGCTTAGGATGTTGGTTATGTCTGATTCACCAAACCTCATGTATTGTAGATGCAGCCCTGTGAGGCCAGCAAATGCGTCTGGGCAATCACGAAAAAAATCATTGAACTGGTCAGCAAAGAACAGGCGGTAGGCTTCGGTGCAAAGATGACCATTCCTGGGTGTCAAGATCTCAAACTCAGCTGAGTCCACTTTCTGGTCCGCCATGGCGAGGCCAACACATTTGCCAATGGAGAGACAGTGAGAAGGACTCAAAAAAATTTTGAGCTTCAGCTTACGAATGGTGATCTTCGAAGACCTTGCATTGAGGATCTTGTTTGTAACATTGGCCACGACGGTGTGAATGCGGACCAAGTCATCAGTGCTAAGATCAATCACGATCTGCGAGAGCATAGTGGGCAGCTTCTGCATTTTTTTGGAAAGTATGCAGGTTTTTACAGCATCGAGGGTACCCACCCTCTCCAGAATGTTGAGCAGCAAATCAGCAGGCAGCTCGCTTAGCCTGTCCCTATTGCCAGCTTCTAAGTCAGCAGGCAGCTCCCTTAGCATGTCTCCATTACAAGCTTGTACTTCAGCAGGCAGTTCGCTTAGGGAGCCCCCATTACTAGCTTCTCTCTTCGACTGCATTTTGCCAGATGGAAAAAATAGTCATCGGTGATGGATCGATAAATTGACTTCCATCAGATGAAAAATTACAGCAACAAAACATAAAACAACTTACATCATGTCGGCCGCGGTGACACCTATTAAGCTTCATGGCGATGCAATAAGCAGAGATAATAATTATTGAAACGACGATATCGCGACAATCGTGAACGCCCAGCCTGAACTTGTTATAGACTCCTCCGATCCTACTCGCAATAGAACTCCGATACTACCCAAAAAAGAGACGGAGACGGAGGAGGTTTCCGAATCTTCTTCAAGCCGGTGCAGAATCCGTAAACCGACCGATTTACTATTATCTCACGAGAGGCAGACATATAAAAACAATTCCTTTTTCTAATACAAATCGAAATTGATCCGTTTCTTCTTCGAATCCGAAGACAGAACGAAATTGGCACCTTTCTCTTGCTTCTCCCAATCCGATTCCAGAAAGAATTTGACCTTCCTTCATCGTCTAGAACGTAGCATTTGACCAATTTCGTTTCCACATCGTCTATAACATAGCATTTGACCAATTTCTGGACGATGAAGGAAGGTCAAATTCTTTCTGGAATATAACCTTCCTTCATCGTTTCCACATCGTTTTTTTTTTCATGCAAAAAAAAAAAAGACAAGGCCGGTAGCCGCCGCCGGGAGATGGTGTGGGTGGTGAGGGGAAAGTGTTAGGGCAGAGGATGCCATGTGTGTATCTGTCCTGTGGTGGATCTGTTAAGATTTGGGCTCGGGCTAATCTACACTTGAGCCCATAGGCCCATTTGAACACAGGGTTAGGAAGAGAACTCAGATGCGGCCCACTACCCGCTCAAAAAAAACATGCGGCCCACTAAATATAACCTGCCTGGATTTAATAATTCGGTAAAATCTATATCTATACCTTCCCCTAAAAAATAATCTATATTTATATCTATATCTCTTGTTGAGGCCGGCTAAGTGGCCGAGCTCATTGACGCCACATCGGTTGTGTGGGATAGGCACCATGTGCAACAAGTGTTCATGCCAACGGATGTGCCAATTATCTTGGGAATACCTTTATGTACCAGGGACACTGAGGACTTTTGGGCTTGGAACTTTGAGAGGAGCGGTGTTTTCTCTTAAGATCCGCTTATAAAATGCTCCTTTCCACAAAACAAGAAGGGAGGCATGGTTAAAAGGTACCGCAGCATCTTCAAGCACAAATAATGAGGAGAAGTCGTGGAAGATGCTTTGGAAAATTCAAGTGCCTGCCAAGATCAGGATGTTTCTATGGCGATTGTCCAAGCATTCAATCCCAACTGAAGATGTCAGAGCTCACCGACATATGTCAAATTCTAGTTCTTGCGGGTTATGTGGCAGCCAGGATTCGTGGAGGCATTCGCTTCTAGAGTGTACGGTAGCCAGGTGCACATGGGCTCTAGTGGATGACAATCTAGCGCATCACCTTGTGTCCACTACGGAGCCTCGGGCGAAGCATTGGCTATTCTCATTAATTGATGGCCTAACACATACGTAGTTCATCGGAGTAGCTATCACGTTATGGGTGTTATGGTCGTCTGGGAGAAAGGCTATTCATGAGGGCATTTTTCAAAGTCCACAATCTACACAGGGTTTCATCGATAGATACATATCAAAATTAGAGATCATAAGAGAGATGAAGACGGCACAAACTCCTAACCCAAGTGTTGTACCAAGGGGCGAGACAAGGCAGAAGGCACCGCCAGCGGGATTTGCCAAGGTACATGTAGATGCAGGCGTGTCCACGCCATCAAGAGGAGGCACAGCGGCAGCGGTCGCTCGCGATGATCAGGGGAACTACTTGGGAAGCTCAACACTTGTAATTCATGGCATCCATGAACCTGCAACACTAGAAGCAGTAGCATGCAAGTAGGCCCTTTCCTTAGCCGAAGAGCTACTCTTGCATAGCTTTGTAATTGCATCTAATTCCAAGCAAGTAGTATGAGATATCCTCAAGGGAAATCAAGGGAGATATGGTACCATCATTAAGGAGATTCAGCAGCGATCATCTATGTTTAATTGTAATTTTATTTTTGAGAGTCGTGAGTCGAACAAAGAAGCTCATAGTCCAGCCAAGTTTTCGCATTCATTAGGTCAGGGGCGCCATGTGTGGCTAGGGCAACCCCATGACCCGAGATGTGTTTCACTCACTGTAGCATTTGATCAATAAAACTTGGTTTACCCCCTAAAAAATCTATATTTATACCTCACGCTGCAGGTGGAAGTGGGGTCTAGTGGGACTAGCTATCCCATCCCACTTAAATTGCTATAATGGGCTCCCATTGGACAGAAAAAAATTAAGTGGGCTAGCTTCATTAGCCCATTGGGAACCCACTTAATCCATTGCCCTTTCACTCTCGTGGACAGAGGAACAGAGGAAGCACCGCCACGCTGGCGCGCACCCATCGTCGTCGCCGCCACTCGATTCCCGCCGCCGCTGCACCCCCTCCTCTTTCACCCTGCATTCATCCCCTCCCAGCCTTCCTTCCCCGCAGCTTCTACCCTGGCCGGACGGAATGGCCAGGACGCCGGTGATACGTGTCCATCGTATCTACTTTTCTAAACTCTTTTGCCCTTGTTTTGGACTCTAATTTGCATGATTTGCATGGAACTAACCCGGACTGACGTTGTTTTCAGCAGAATTGCAATGGTGCTATTTTTGTGCAGAAATCAAAGTTCTCGGATTGACCTAAAACACTAGTAGAAAACAGGGCTTTCGTTCGGGCCAGATAAGCCCATTAGTCCGGTTCAATCATGAACCGGGACCCATGGGGGCATTGGTCCCGGTTCGTGCGGCTAAAGGCATTAATCCCGGTTCAAATGAGCCCTTTAGTCCCGGTTTGAGACACGAACTAGGACTAAAGGGTGTGATGCCAGTCCCGGTTCGTATGTCAAATCGGGACTAAAGACTAGACCTTTAGTCCCGGTTTGGGACACGAACCGGGCTAAAGGGTGTGATGCCCTTTAGTCCCGGTTCGTGTCTCAAACCGGGACTAAAGGTCCCATTTTCAAACTCCCCCCCACCCGGTGGATCGCCTTTTCAGTTTTGTAAAAAGCAAAAAAAAATGATAAAAACTTCAAAAATTAAAATCATTCGAGATGTAGTTATGTTACTACATCTATTAGTCGGGAAAATTAAAAAACTTAAATTTGGACATGTTTTGCAAAGAATGTTATGAAAAAGTAAAACGGCCATATCTTTTCAATACGATGTCGAAAAAAATGCATAATATATCAAAAAAATTAGCACAAAAATCCGCATCCGATTTTGATTGCCGTAGGCCTGTTTGCAAATTTTTAGAATCCTCAAATTCTGAAAGGAAAAACAGTTATGCTCAAATTTTAGTTTTTTTTTTGAATTTTGGTTAAATCTGGTCAAACTATGGTCAAACTACTTATTCAAGAAGTATATGTGGTACTAAATAATTATTCAAGAATATTAATGTTACTAAATAATTATTTCAGTATTTTGAATTTTGGCCAAATCTGGTCAAAGTATGGTCAAGCTACTTATTCAAGAAATATTAGTGTTACTAAATAATTATTGTTTTTTAGAATAATAGTTTCAAACTCAAACAGTGAAACGTGTGACTTCATGCTCAAGCTAAACTCCTAAGGGTTAATAGAATTGACATCTTACTATTGTCAGGAAAATAACAAGTGCAGACTTGGAAATGAGGGGGAATAGAACCCGGAAGTTAAGTGTGCTCAGGCTGGAGTAGTGAGAGGATGGGTGACCGGCCGAAAAGTTAGATGATTTGGAATGATGAGGGGTGATTAGAGATTAGAGGTTAAATTGAGCAGTGATGAGTGGTGATTAGAGATTAAATTGTAAAATAATTCAAAATTTGAAAATCGAGAAAAAAATTAAAAAAAACCTTTAGTCCCGGTTGGTCGACCAACGGGGACTAAAGGTGGAGCTCCAGACAGCGGCCACGTGGAGGGCCTTTAGTCCCGGTTCGTATAAGAACCGGGACTAAAGGGGGGGTGAGGGAGTCCTGGACTAGGGGGTGTCCGGATAGCCGGACTATCATCATCGGCCGGACTCCAAGACTATGAAGATACAAGATTGAAGACTTCGTCCCGTGTCCGGATGGGACTTTCCTTGTCGTGGAAGGCAAGCTTGGCAATACCGATATGTAGATCTCCTACCATTGTAACCGACTCTGTGTAACCCTAGCCCTCTCCGGTGTCTATATAAACCGGAGGGTTTTAGTTCGTAGGACGAACAACCATTACAACAATCATACCATAGGCTAGCTTCTAGGGTTTAGCCTCCTTGATCTCGTGGTAGATCCGCTCTTGTACTACCCATATCATCAATATCAGTCAAGCAGAAGTAGGGTTTTTACCTCCATCGAGAGGGCCCGAACCTGGGTAAAAACATCGTGTCCCTTGTCTCCTGTTACCATCCGCCTAGACGCACAGTTCGGGACCCCTACCCGAGATCCGCCGGTTTTGACACCGACATTGGTGCTTTCATTGAGAGTTCCTCTGTGTCGTCACCGATAGGCTTGATGGCTCTTTAAATCATCAACAACAACGCAGTCCAGGGTGAGACTTTTCTCCCCGGACAGATCTTCGTGTTCGGCGGCTTTGCACTGCGGGCCAATTCGCTTGGCCATCTGGAGCAGATCGAAAGCTACGCCCCTGGCCATCAGGTCAGATTTGGAAGCCTAAACTTCACGGCTGACATCCGCGGAGACTTGATCTTCGATGGATTCGAGCCACAGTCGAGCGCGCCGCACTGCCGCGATGGGCATGATTTAGCTCTGCCGTAGGACAGTCCCCTGGAGGCCGCACATGAGTCCGCTTCGACCCCTAGTTCGGAGCCGACCGCGCAGATCGAGGACAGGTGGCTGGACACCGCCTCGGGAGCTGCGATCTCTACGGCAATGGAGCCGAATACTGACCTTGTCCCTCGTAAATCTTATGACTCTGAGGTGCCGGACTCCGAACCTCCTGCGCCCCTACCAATCGAATCCGATTGGGCGCCGACCATGGAGTTCACCGCCGCGGACATCTTTCAGCACTCACCCTTTGGCGACATCCTGAATTCGCTAAAGCATCTCTCGTTATCAAGAGAGCCCTGGCCGGACTGCGGTCAGGACGGTTGGGATGCGGATGTCGAAGAAATTCAAAACCCACCCACCACCCACTTTGTAGCCACTGTCGACAATCTAACCGACATGCTAGACTACGACTCCGAAGACATCGACGGTATTGACGACGATGTCGGAGATGACCAAGAACCAGCGCCTACGGGGCACTGGAAGACCACCTCGTCATATGACATATACATGGTGGACACCCCAAAGGATGGGAACAACGAAGAAGCAGCGGAGACAGATTCCTCTAAGAAACAGCCCAAGCGCCGACGTCAGCGGCGCCGCTCTAAATCCCGCCACAGCAAGAATGGAGATTCCGACACCGGAGATAATAACACCCCAGAGAGTGGCGAAGACAACCCCCTCCAGCAAGATTCAGCACAGGAGAACGGAGAAGCCAGCCCTCACGAGAGAGCGGCAGTTGAAGAGGTAGAGGATGATAATTACATGCCTCCCTCCGGAGACGAGGCAAGCCTCAACGACGACGAATTCGTCGTGCCCGAGGATCCCGTCGAACAAGAGCGTTTTAAACGTGGGCTCATGGCCATGACAAACAACCTAAAGAAAAAGCAGCAACAGCTCTGAGCTGATCAAGACCTGCTGGCCGACAGATGGACCAAAGTCCTCGCGCCGAAGAGCATGAACTTGAACGCCCCTCCAAAAGCTACCCAAAACGCAAGTTGCTCCCCCAATTAAAGGAGGAGGAGTATAAACCCTCATCACCAGCGCACAATACGGCAGACCAACCACCTCGTGGCCGCGACAGAGAGGCCTCTAGGCCCTCCATCACGACCGTACCCCGGCACTGCTCGAAAAGTACGAAGCAAAGGGGGAATGCACCGGACTTGCGAGACATATTGGAGGACAAGGCAAGACAATCAAGATCGATCTACGGATCACGTGGGCGCCCCATGATGCGCGACGACTACCGTCGCGCCGGATACAGCAACTCCGGTCGGGCCGAACACAGTAGACAAAGCTCCCTTGAGCTATGTCGTGATATTGCCCAGTATAGAGGCGCCGCACACCCACTGTGCTTCACAGATGAAGTAATGGATCATCAAATCCCTGAAGGGTTTAAACCCGTGAACATTGAATCCTACGATGGCACAACAGACCCCGCGGTTTGGATCAAATATTATCTCCTTCATATCCATATGGCCCGCGGTGACGATCTCCACGCCATCAAATATCTCCCACTCAAGCTTAAAGAACCAGCTCGGCATTGGCTTAACAGCTTGCCAGCAGAGTCAATCGGGTGTTGGGAGGACCTGGAAGCCGCATTCCTTGACAACTTCCAGGGCACATATGTGCGACCACCAGACATCGATGACCTAAGCCACATAATTCAGCAGCCAGACGAATCGGCCAGACAATTCTGGACACGGTTCCTAACAAAGAAAAATCAAATCGTCGACTGTCCGGATGTAGAGGCCCTCGCAGCCTTCAAACACAACATCCGTGACGAGTGGCTGGCCCGGCACCTAGGACAGGAAAAGCCGAAATCTATGGCAGCCCTCACTTCACTCATGACCCGCTTCTGTGCGGGGGAGGACAGCTGGCTAGCTCGCAGTAACAACCTCAGCAAAAATTCTGGCAGTCCGGATACCAAGGACCGCAATGGCAGGTCGCATCGAAACAAAAACAAATGCCACGTTAACAGCGATAACATTGAGGATACGGCAGTCAACGCCGGATTCAGAGGCTCTAAACCCGGCCAGCGGAAAAAGCCATTCAAAAGAGCCACTCCGGGTCCATCCAATTTGGACCGAATACTCGACCGCTCTTGCCAG
Source organism: Triticum dicoccoides (assembly GCF_002162155.2). Taxonomy (NCBI): domain Eukaryota; kingdom Viridiplantae; phylum Streptophyta; class Magnoliopsida; order Poales; family Poaceae; genus Triticum; species Triticum dicoccoides. Next base: position 76,164,406 of record NC_041389.1, on the reverse strand, counting down.
ATACATGGCACCCCCGAAAAGCCAGCTAATCACACCAACAGGGGTTGTTGGGTATTCAAGCAGGCAGGCAAGTTAATTGCCGAAAACAACGACAAGGGGCTGCATAGCGATGACGAGGAGGAGACCCGGCCGCCGAAAAGTAGAGGACAGAAGGGTTTCCCCCCACGGGTGCGGACGGTAAACATGATATACGCAGCCCACATACCCAAGAGGGAGCGGAAGCATGCACTTAGGGACGTATATGCGATGGAGCCAGTCGCCCCGAAGTTCAATCGATGGTCCTCTTGCCCGATCACTTTCAATCGAAGGGACCACCCCACCAGTATCCGCCATGGCGGATTCGCCGCATTGGTTTTAGACCCAATCGTCGATGGGTTTCACCTCACCAGAGTCCTGATGGATGGCGGCAGTAGCCTGAACCTACTTTATCAGGACACAGTGCGCAAGATGGGCATAGACCCCTCAAGGATTAAACCTACAAAGACGACCTTCAAAGGCGTCATACTAGGTGCAGAGGCCAATTGTACAGGCTCGGTTACACTCGAAGTGGTCTTCGGATCCCCGGATAACTTCCGAAGCGAGGAGTTAATCTTCGATATAGTCCCGTTCCGCAGCGGCTATCATGCTCTGCTCGGACGGACCGCGTTTGCAAAGTTCAACGCAGTACCGCATTATGCATACCTCAAGCTCAAGATGCCAGGCCCTCGAGGAGTCATCACGGTCAACGGAAACGCGGAACGCTCCCTCCGAACGGAGGAACATACAACGGCTCTCGCGGCAGAAGTACAGAGCAGCCTCTTAAGGCAATTCTCAAGTCCGGCCGTTAAGCGGCCGGACATGGCCAAACGTGCCCGGAGCAACATACATCAAGACCACCTGGCACATTCCGAGCACACGTAGCAATGCGGCCCCAACCCCAGCCCTTGCATGATTGCAAGACCAGTCCTTCGCGCACATCATTACGCTCTGGAGATACCATGGGCATAGAGGGAGGGGCACGACCACGATAGACCCAGAGTGCGGCTCAACCACACCAGGGGCTCCCAAGTGTGTCGCTCTTTTTCTTTTTTCTTTTTCTTACCCACAGGACTCCGTTCGCCAGAGGCCCTGTCCGGCAGCAGACCTGCCGAACTAACGATGCAACAGCCAGGGAAGAAGAAAGGCTACGACGAACACTCAGGTGGTCTCCATTACGAGCATTAAATCTGTTTAATACACCATCCCGCAGCCTACCCCTGGAGGGGGACATGTTTAATAGTCCAACCCCTTGCTTACCGCACTATTTGTATCGCTCTGCATTCATGGCAGTATTTCTGAATAAACAATGCATCGCTTTTTGCTTATAATCGCATTTCTTTTTTATATATGTTCGTTTATGACATTTTGCATCCGTACACTTTGGTACGGCCGAATACACCAGGGGCTTATGTTCCCCGTATTATGGTGTGATAAGTCCACACACTTTCACAAGGGCGGCACCCCGAACTTATAGCATTATATGCATCGACTACGAATCATGTCTTGGGTCAATAGTTGGGTTTGCCCGGCTCCCATGTTTTGGTACCTTACGTTCCGTTTTATCGGCTAAGGTAGCACTGGGAGAACCACTGTGATTGCGCCCCCGTTGAGCTGGGCGAGCGCCTCAGTGGAGAAAGCTAAAACTGACCGTCATGATAAGGCGAGAGCTGGTCGCTGTTCGAGAGGTCTTTTCGAGTCCCTAAAGACTTATGCCGCTTAGAGCGAGGAACTGGCTTTGTCCAGCCCATGCGTGGATAGCGCCCCGAACTCGGTCTTCCGAATACTAGGGGCTTCGCCAAAATTTAAAATTATAGAATTCTATGGCTAAGTGAGAGTGTTCAAGCATTATAAGTCAGGTTGCCTTGTTCGTCGTGTTGAGCGCCTCCCTAGATGGACCCAAAAATGGGAACAAGAGCGCTCAAGTTTATACCGAACACCCCAGCACTCGTGGCATGGGGGCTCAAGCCGACGACTTGCCATCTCTCAGATTTGATAAACGGCCGCACAGAAGGTAATATTTTAAATTAATAAGCGTTGCTTAGCGCATATGAACAAAGTTTTCAGCGCACATGATAACACATTGCGAGTTTACTCAAATATTACATCTTTGGAGCACTCATCCGCAATCTTGCGGGCACCCTTCAGGACACTCTTATAATACATTTCTGCCGTGCGATACTCCTTGCCCGCCGGCGGCGCGTCCGTTAGAAGCTTCTCAGCATCCAGCCTGCCCCAGTGCACTTTTGCACGGGCAAGGGCCCGACGGGCACCTTCAATGCAGGCGGAGTGCTTGACGACTTCCACCCAGGGACACGCATCCACCAGTCGCCGCACTAGGCCGAAGTAGCTCCCAGGCATGGCCTCCTCGGGCCACAGCCGAACTATGAGGCCCTTCATGGCCTGTTCGGCTACCTTGTGGAGCTCGACCAGCTGCTTCAGCTGGTCGCTAAGGGGCACCGGATGTCCGGCCTCAGCATACTGAGACCAGAAGACCTTCTCCGTCGAGCTCCAATCCTCGGCCCGGTAGAATGTGGCGGCATCGGATACGCTGCGAGGCAGATCTGCAAACGCTCCTGGAGAGCTCCGAATTTGGGTAAGTAACAGGTAATTCACATTCACATGCTTGCTTTGCATGAAAAATGCCTTACCCGCTGCTATCTTCTTCACCGCCTCGATCTCCTGGAGGGCCTTATGGGCTTCGGCCTTAGCGTCTTTGGCACTCTCAAGAGCCGAGGCAAGCTCGGACTCTCGAGTCTTCGAGTCGCGCTCCAAACTCTCATGCTTTTCCACGAGAACCTGGAGCCCTTGCTGCACCTCCGCCACCCGCGCCTCCTGCTTCTCTCTCTCAGCTCGTTCCGCGGCCGCATTACGCTCGGCCGCGGACACGGCCTCCTTCAGGGTCGCCACCTCGTTCATGGCCCGTGCAGTGCCCAAGTTATCCTCGTTATTTCTCTTGCAACCAAAATCCTTTTCTGTAAGGTACAAATTTAATACGGTGTTACTCACCTTCTTTGTCCTCGAGCTACTTCTTGGCAAGGCCGAGCTCGTTCTCGGACCGCTCAAGGCTCTGCTTTAAAGCACCGACCTCCACAGTTAGTGTGGCAGAGGTCAGCAGCGCAGCCTGCAATCCCATATTGACATAATTTTTAGAACTCCTGCGTATATCTTTATTAGTTCCTCAGTCCGGCTTTTCTTTCCGAACACCGAACCGAGCATCAGGGGCTACTGTCTATGCGGTATTACATTACATATTTTAAATTTCTTACCTCAAAGCCCGTTAGAAGGCTGTTGCAGGCTTCGGTCAGCCTGCTCTTGGCGAGCTGAACCTTCTGAATCACCGCACTCATTATAGTGCGGTGTTCTTACTCGATGGAAGCGCCGTTGAGCGCCTCCAACAAGTTGTCCGACGCCCCCGGTTGGACGGAGGCCGCCGGTGTCACGGTCTTGCCCTTCTTACGAAGGGGCCACCTGCCGGACTCCGGAACCACTGCTGGTTCCGGTGCGGAGTCCGGTGCAAAGTCCGGGAGGTTGCCTTGCGGCACCTCCGGAGCCTCCTCCTCCTGATGGGTCCCCTCATGGGATCCCACCTCGGCGTCGTCAGCGTCAGCGTCATGGGGAGTTGAGGCGGTTGGAAGGGAATCCACATCCGACGGAGCCAAGGACCCGCTCGATGAAGCGGGAAGATCGTCCTCGGCCGGACTACAGGTTGTATGCGGCATTAGAAGGACACTACATGGCACAAGGAGAAATTATAAATCATTCAGGAATCCGGATACTTACGATCTTGCCAGGGGCTTGGCCCTTGAGGGCCACTCCTCGTCGCTGTCATCGGCGTTGGCGGAGCAGTCCGGAGGAAGGGTCCTTCCCTTCTTGGACCCTTCGGCCTCCCTCACTGGGGAGGCCTTCCTCTTCTTCCCTCCCCCCTCTTGGGAAGAGTCCTCTTTCCCCTCCTCGTCTTTGGGGGAGGAGTCCGCCTCGGAGTCATCGGACGACGAGTCCGATACCACCTGGCGCCGGGAACTCCTTCGGGTTCCCGTGGCCTTCTTCTTGGCCTTCTTCTCCGGCACCACATAAAGGGCCGAAACCAGCAGCCCCATTAAACGGGTGTCCGCTGGGTCTTCAGAGAGGGGAGCCGGACAGTTAACCTGTCCGGACGTCCTCTGCCAGTCCTGTTAAAGGCATTGGGAGTTTTAGATCCCACATAGAGTCAAACTATGAAAGAAATAAAGTGTCCTGTAAAGGATAACAAAGCTTACAGCGCCGGCCAGGCGCTGCGTGCTGAATCCGTGATCTTCAGTTGCGGATGCGGGGGCTTCTCCCCCCTTGAACAGCACCCTCTAGGCTGCTTTGTACGTTGTGTCGAAGAGCCCGCTAAGGGTCCGGTGCTGTGCCGGATCAAACTCCCACAGATTGAAGGCCCGTTGTTGGCAGGGGAGAATCCGGCGGACGAGCATGACCTGGATCACGTTGACAAGCTTAAGCTTCTTGTTCACCAGGTTCTGGAGACAGGACTGGAGTCCGGTCAGCTCCTCCGAACTGCCCCATAGCAAGCCCTTCTCTTTCCAGGAGGTGAGCTGCATGGGGTACCAGATCTGAACTCGGGGGCCGCTGCCCATTTAGGGTCACGCGGTTCGGTGATGTAGAACCACCCCGATTGCCACCCCTTGACGGATTCCACAAAGGCGCCCTCGAGCCAAGTGACGTTGGGCATTTTGCCCACCATGGCGCCTCCGCACTCCGCTTGAACGCCCTTCACCACCTTCGGCTTGACATTGAAGGTCTTTAGCCACAAGCCGAAGTGGGGCTGGATGCAGAGGAAGGCCTCGCACATGACGATAAACGCCGAGATGTTGAGGATGAAGTTTGGTGCCAGATCGTGGAAGTCCAGGCCGTAGTAGTATATGAGACCCCGGACGAAGGGATGGAGTGGGAAGCCCAGTCCGCGGAGGAAGTGGGGAAGAAATACAACCCTCTCATGGGGCCTGGGGGTGGGGATGAGCTGCCCCTCGTCGGGCAGCCGGTGCGCGATGTCGCTGGACAGGTATCCGGCGCCGCGCAGTTTTTCGATATGCCCCTCCATAACGGAGGAGGCCCATCCACTTGCCTCCTGCTCCGGACATGGCTGGAGAAGGTTGAGGCGAGGTGAGCGGACTTGGGCGCTGGAGCTCGAGTGCGCGGAGATGGATAGGCAAAGGAGGAAGAAGGCGTAGGTAAAAAGGGTGGATCTTTATCCCCTTATATATACGGGCGGACGAAGACTATGCGTCCCCCCGGCCTGGTAAAACTCGCTTATCCCCCAAGCGCCGCAATCAATGGCGCGGTTTGGTTACCCACGTCCGTATTGATGGGAATCCCGGAATAAGGGGAACACGATCTCTGCTTCGACAAGACATGCCAAGGAAACCGCTTCGCTAAACGCGCTGAGGTGATATAATAAAAACGACTCAAGTAAAGGCTTGGTAGTGGTGTGACGTCACGCCGCAAAATACGTCAGCAGATTGAACTTGTGTACATATTATTCTCTCTACGGTGGTATGTGGAATTTATTTTGTAGAGCCGGACACTATCCTGATGTTCACAATCTTCTATGATTATTCAGAGGAGGAACCCGCCTTGCAATGCCGAACAATATGCGCGCTGGGCTCATCATCATTGAAGCCTGGTTCAGGGGCTACTGAGGGAGTCCTGGACTAGGGGGTGTCCGGATAGCCGGACTATCATCATCGGCCGGACTCCAAGACTATGAACATACAAGATTGAAGACTTCGTCCCGTGTCCGGATGGGACTTACCTTGGCGTGGAAGGCAAGCTTGGCAATACAGATATGTAGATCTCCTACCATTGTAACCAACTCTGTGTAACCCTAGCCCTCTCCGGTGTCTATATAAACCGGAGGGTTTTAGTCCGTAGGACGAACAACCATTACAACAATCATACCATAGGCTAGCTTCTAGGGTTTAGCCTCCTTGATCTCGTGGTAGATCCACTCTTGTACTACCCATATCATCAATATCAATCAAGAAGGAGTAGGGTTTTACCTCCATCGAGAGGGACCGAACCTGGGTAAAAACATCGTGTCCCTTGTCTCCTATTACCATCCGCCTAGACGCACAGTTCGGGACCCCCTACCTGAGATCTGCCGGTTTTGACACCGACAGGGGGCTTTAGTACCGAATCTTTAGTCCCGGTTCCAGAACCGGGACTAAAGGCCCTCTAGAAACGGGACAAATGGGCCTTTTTCTACTAGTGAAAATTTACGGAGAATTTTTGTGAAATATATAAAAAATGCTGGCGGAAAAAGATATCAGAGGGGGCCACCCAGGGGCCATGCTACTTCTTGAGCTTGCGTTGATTTTTTCCTTGAAGAGGAAAGCGTGATGCAACAAAGTAGAGATAAGTATTTTCCTTAGTTAAGAACTAAGGTATCAATCCAGTAGGAGGCACAAGCAAGTCCCCAATATATGCACCTGCACAAACTAACAAACACTTGCACACAACGCGAAAAAGGGGTTGTCAATACCTTCACGGTCACTTGCAAAAGTGAGATCT